>NC_061101.1:32484196-32501696 GCF_015104395.2 Macrobrachium nipponense
AGTATGGAAGTGTGCTCTTTGCTATCTGGCGATTAAAAAGGCCATAAAAGCACTAAGAAAAACTCCCCAACACTCATTTTTCTGAGCCTGAAAACGAGGCCCTTATGGCATTTCTGTATGACAGTGGAAACTGAAGGAAGCCAGTTGCTGGTTTGATATATGAATGGGTGAGTTAAAATAATACAGTAAAATAATAAATTAAATCTACTGATGAAGCCATGATTTTCAGTATGACCTTTTTGACAGGGTCTTCTGCCCAAACATTAATAATAATAATATTTCACAAAAAAGAAATTATTATTATTATTATTATTATTATTATTATTATTATTATTATTATTATTATTATTATTAGAATTGGGAAAAACTCTATCGCGAGAGTATATATAATGTTCTAAAGGTCCACAATAATAAAGAATGTTGCGAGTCCGTGTATAATTTTTAAAACTTTACATATTTTAAAAATTATACACAGACTCGCAACATATTTTTTTTTTTATTATTGTGAAATCTTTAGAAAATTATTATTATTATTATCATTATTATTGCTGATGAAGACCCTCTTTCAAACACTTCTTTAAAAAGAATGGCCATCTGGATGCCGTCGAGTTCATACTGCATTGTCTCAATTTCAAAAATGAGTTTTTATTTTCTTTTATTTGTCGTAAATTAAATATAAGCTGTCCAAAACTCATTCTCTTCCCGTCACAAAAGAAGAATGAGGCTAAGATTAGAAAGAATTTATTGAAAAGTTAAGAAAATGAACTTTTGATAAACCTGCTTATATAAAGAAAAACAAATCAGGAAACTGAGGAATTGCAATTAAACGCAACGGCATCTAGACTGTCATTTTTTTTCATGAAGAATGTGAAAGAGGGTGTTCTGAAATAAAAATAAAAATAAAAATACTACTACTACTCTACTACTACTACTACTACTACTACTACTACTACTACTACTAATAATAATAATAATAAAAATAAAAAATAAAAATCAATCACAATAGTAGTAGTAGTAGGTATAGTAGTAGTAGTAGTACAGTAGTAATAATAATAATAATAATAATATAATAATTAATAATAATCAATAATAATAATAACAGTTCTAGTCTAGGGTATCGTCTTCCACCAACAAGTTCTACACAAAACTCAACAATGCACAGACTCACTAAAGCTGATTTTGTTTTTGACTTCGACACAAGACACTGCACGAGAGAGAGCATGTCGACATTCAAAACCAAAGATGATTCTCATGCAGAGTACTATTCTGGTGAATGAGAGCAAGAGTGAAGATTGGTTATTCAATGTAAGTTCCCTTCTAATGAGGCCATTAAGGTTAACAGCTACCACGTTCAAGTCGGGAGAAGAAACCTTGTGCATGCATATATTGAGGATGGCTTTCTCTAAGAAGTGATGACTGATGTATGTAAATCAACTTAATTTATGCTAAGCCGTATTAATTGGACAGAGATCGAATTATTTGGGCCGTTCCATATATATATATATATATATATATATATATATCATATATATATATATATATATATATATAATATATATATATATATATATATATATATATATGCACACACGTATATACCTATTGTACGTCTATGTAAATATGGCCAGACCTCAATGGAAAAGATCGGCCATGAACAAAAGTAACTTTAATCGTATTTGGTTGCATCTCCTACAAAGATATTAGGGGGCTGGGAAATAAATCTCTAGATTTATATATGTCTTAAGGGTCGTAATTCAAGTGTTATAGCAATATAACAAAAAGACAGGAATATTGACACTTCTTTTTATCTGAGGTTGTAAAATCATACCCACAGACAAATGAAAAACATTTTTTTGAGCTGTTCCTTAAAATCTATGAATGATGATTTGTAGGTTTTAGGCATTATGCCAAGTACTGGGGCAACTAAGGCCAATCAGCGCTGAAACGGAAATTGACAGTGGAAAGGTTTGAAAGGTGTAACAGGAGGAAAGCCTGACAGTTGCACTACGAATCAAGTGTTACGAAAGGGTGGACAGTAAGATGGAAGACAGACAATGTGAAAGGAGGTACAGTAAAAGGAATGAAAGTAGTTGCAGCTATGGGCCGAAGGGGCGCTGCAAAGAACCATGAGTAATGCTTACATTGCACCGCATGAGGTGCATTGACGCCGCTAACCAGCCCCCACCCTCTACGGGGTTAAAATCTACGAAGTTGCACGTTAATCAAATTGGGTTGAACATATCCCAGTTCTGTACTGGATGGAGACAAGAATTTTGAGATTTATAATAAAGACAGGATATCATTTGAGGACATTTTCAACTACGCAGACTTGTTTACTCGACTTGTATTCAGTTTTAAGCTTCCTTGATTTTTTTCAGGTGGGTGACGTCTCCATTTCTCTTCTCGTAGTACCATTTTTATATTCTGCTTTGCCTTGAACGATTCTCTCCTCCTACAGATATCTGTTCTGAGATTTAAAGAAATGGATCAACTATCCTGAATTTTGCTGATGGAGTATCATTACAATTAAAAAACACTGCATTTTTGAAAAACGTGATGCAACCAGACTTTTAATTGCATGGAACCTCAAATGTGTACTAGTGTAAATATATATATGTGTAATGAAAATGATGTTTCAGAAACGAAACATTCATGAAACTAGAGGCAAATAATAGAAAAAGCCTCCAGTACTGATCATAGTTTTTGTTTTCATCTCCATCTGTTAATGAATATTTCAATGACCTTAAAAGCACTGGAAACTATTTGGGAATTCGATTTCAGAACTACGGACCTTAACCTTGTGCAAGGTAACAACGAATTCTTACTACCTCTCGAACTACACAGATCAACAACGTGACTGTGCGTGTTTACGTCTGAGTGTCCTTACGACACAGAAAATATGTATTCAACTGCAATCTCCCGACAAGAAAAAGTTTAGCTTCCATCAAATCAGAGATAAATCTGCTCAACAAATAGTCAGCTTCATTATCATGTCAGGGCGAAGTTCCTCAACCTCAAATAAACTTGGGATCTGAAAGGCATAATTAAGGAACAATTTTGGAAGTTTTATCAGAAGCAACATAATTATTCAAAGCAAACGACAGGGCGAGGGACACTGATCCCTTCCGTTTCCAGATCCAGACAGGGTAAGGGAAGGAGAATTCAAATATGAGCTCCTAAAACCTAATAATTATAATGTTAATGTCTTACTCGTGCCGAATATACCAGAATATCTGAAATAAACGGAATTCCTTGTCCTATGCAGTGTTAAAAATATGTACATAGTTAAGCAAAAGTATCATACCACTAGTTAGGCTCTCTTTGAATGGGTAATGTAAAATTAGGTTACCAAATTCCAACCAGCAAAAGGTACCTTCTCGATACATTCTTACTATCCTGAAAGCTAACAAGTTGTCGCTAGTTACGGCTACCACCTTTGGTAAAAGTTATGTAGAAATCCACAAATAACTTTCAGTCTCATCCTGCTGGTAAATGATTAAAAGAAAGAAACAAACAGACGAATAATGACAAACAAACAGACAAACCAAATCAAAATAACCCAACCTGTCATGTTTTAAAAACAGGCTTATTTACCGTATAGGGATCATTCTTCTCGCGAGTAATAACCAAGGTCCTTACTAAGGGATCGTCTGTTTGGATACAGCGCTTAGCTTCTCAGTATTTCAATGTATGTACAAGGTGGGTTGAACTATATGGGAATATATCATGAAGACTTGCTAGCCGGCTAATAATTCAGAGCAATTATGTAAACGAAAGGTGTTGAATTAAAGACACAATTAACGAGCACAATGCAGCAGAAAGCAGCCAAATAAACTAACGATTCGCTTCGAAAACAAAAGGTGCAAAACGGGCCAGAACACAAATAACTGACTTTCGTGTGTCATATAAATGTCTCAATACATGAAAAATACCGTATATACAGCCCTGTTTACACTGACCAAATCGTCAGTAAATCTAAAGAGAATACGCATTAATTAGAGGACAAACCTTCGGGGCCGTGAGGTATGTGATAACTGAATGAATAAATAAGGAAATTTAGGCCATAAAGCCAAAGCACTGCGGCCTTTTAGCCATTCAGCGCTTAAGAAAGAACAAGAGAAGGAGCCGGTGTGAATGAACAGCAACACAAGGAAATCCAGAAAAGACCTAATAATGAAACTGGAAGAAAACTATCAATTTCATTAAGAAGTAATTGTTAGAGAGGTAGGGCAGTAAAATGAAAGTAATTGGTAAAAAAGCGGGTGAAGCCAAGGACAGAAGGGACGGTGCAGACAGCTTTTGGTAATGCCTACAGTGCCCCGCGAGAGGTGCACTACCTCCTGCAGGAGTGAACGATGCAATACTTTAAGATACTTGTAGGAATGAAAAACATTCTCTCTCTCTCTCTCTCTCTCTCTCTCTCTCTCTACGTTCATAATCACTCCCCAATAAATGAATGGCTTAATATTAGCCGTCGATGACAAATGTTCAATACACACTTATTGCGTTTGTGTTATAAACTGCTGCGATAAATTTCCTTGGGCTCATAATATTACGAACTACATCATGAAATTCGAAATGAGGATATAGAAATTTTCGAAATACAGTAACGTGAAAAATTTTCGTTGATTGAACAACTTTTCGGACGTGAAATATTAACGTTCGGTGACTTTTCTTTTCCAGAAGAAGAAAACTTACTTAAAAAAAATGGGTTCAGGCTGCACTCCGATCTCCAATGCCAGTAACTATTACTAATCTGACAATACTCAAGGAAATGTCAAAAGAAACCCAGTTAATAATTAAATCTGGGTAAAGTTTAATGAGATAATGTGTTTACTGTAATACACAGACATACGCACATTATACATATAATATATATATATATATATATAGATATATATATATATAGATATATATATATAATATATATATATATATATAATATATATATATATATATATATATGCACACACACACACACACATATATATATACTATATATATTATATATATATATATATTCTTACATAAATACACAAAACACACAAAAATATATATATATATATATATATATATATATATATATATATATATATATATATCATTATATATATATATATATGTATATATATATATATATATATATATATATATATATACATACACAAATAACGTTTAACAGTGAATTCATCATACCCGAAGAATAGCGTCCACCCAAACCGATAGCGGGCGTGACCCAGCCAGAATTCGAGCCTGGGCCTTTGGTATTTATGTACAGTTGAATCTTCCCAATTCCTTCGATGTCTTTAAAGAAGCTGGTGACTCAAGAGATCAGCTAAGCCCTTTCAAAACAGAATAAATGAGGAAATAAATGACAATAAACCATACTCTAAATTCCTTGGAGGTGATGGATGCTATTCATAAGGATCACGCGATGCTACTTAACGATGGCGCAAAGTCAGAGAACGGGTCGTGCTGTAATTAATAAGGATGAATTATATACGGGAAAGCTGCTTAACAGTGCCCCTGTATTTATCGTACAGATGGCGGTATTAGTGGAGCCTTTGGAACTCGAATTAAATACTAACGGAGAATTACTTTGACATATACTACTGTGACTCTCTCAGTACATTAGACTCTCCAAAGGCTCACGACTGGCTCCTGTCCGATTTCTTGTTAGCACAACACTGCTCATCTCTATTATGTTCCCTGACTATGAATTAAAGTTTCCCCGAGGTTATACGCTTCAAGGAAACAGCAACAGATGATACTATTCCCAACCCTGAATTATTTGTAACGCCTTTAATGAATAATACCTCCCCTTTTTTTACAGGCTGCTCTAGGAGCAAGAGCCCGTGCTGGCATATGGCCAGCTAAATCTAAAACAACATAACGCCTTTAATGCTTTTTATGATAACTAGTTAAACCATTGTCATATGCATCATCCAACGAACATATGTTAACATTTGTCATGATTCACGAACGCGTACCTACATAACTATGAATTATCAATCGTATAATCCTGACTTACCCTCTAATCTTACTTGCGCAATTTATTCTGTGGTGCAAAGTGTTTTGTGCGACTCATTACAAAAGCATGTACGGTAATTACTCTCACTCTTGGTAATTAATGGTACTGAGCAGGATAATTAGCAATCGCCAACATGTTTATGAAGATGCCTGAATTTATTAATGGCCCTCCTGGAAAGCTTTAATTCTTCCTCAACCGCAGAAGGCAGAATTTGCTTTCTCTGTAAGAACAACCTAAAATATCCTCAAGCAGAAAGAACTGCGCTTCAATGAGTTTCTATGTTTATGTTAGATCATTACACAGAGGAATACTGCTTGGCAGAGGAACAGGTACCTGAGCTTAGGCAAGTCTAGCAATTCTAATAAAATTGACTTCAGTCTAGCGGAAGCGAACAAGAGAATGAGGAAATAACATAACCAAATGTAAAAAAAATAAAAAAAAAAATAAAAAAAAAAGGGGAGAACTCAGCTCAAAACAGAATAAAGGACAGAGAAACTATTTTTCTAGGTAATTATGTCGTAGATAATTGCAGAAGCTGAAATGTTTAGAGCTCTAGAGAAAACAAGGCTAGGATTTCAGCTCGGACATAGAAATAGAAATAGCGTGTAATGTTGATCCGTTTGACCTTGTCTGAAGCGACAAAGTTTTATCCTTTTTCAAGAATGTGACGCTGGAAACCTTTTCACTTAAATTAGTATTGTTGCAAGAGGTCTAGCATGGCCATCAGAATACACACACACACACACACACATATATATATATATATATATATATATATATATATATATATATATATATATATAGATATATATATATATATATATATATATATATATATTATATATATATATATATATATATATATAGTCAATTCTGTGGCTACATTAGAACGCTCCCAATTTCTCTTCACAAAATAAACTTCTCTCTCATAGTTTTGGAGAATTTACAACTATAATCTTACACACAAATACACACACACATACTATATATATGATTACAGGACAGTCATACTATCATACAGGCAAAGTACGTAATTTAATTAAATACTACTGTTAAATACGAGAGCTTTTGGTACACAAATGCTCATGACAATAAAGAAAATTTTAAGAAAGATGTTGACTGAGCCTCAATAATGGGAGGGTGTTCAATTTTCTATTCTCTGATAGTACTGTATGTAGTACCTTAGAGAAAACGAGTCGGGTGAGTGGGTGACTAGGCAAAATCAGTGGCATGGAAGAAGACCATGAGATAAGTTATGATCAAAGATTTTCTTAGCTTGAATATGCACTGAAACGTTTTAGGTATTAAACTGTAAAGACCATTGTTAACTAAAAAATAGTTTTTTTTAATCACAGCTTTTGGCTCGTACAGAGAAAATTATTTTATAAATAATGTTTGCAACAATTACTGAATCAACATTCATATTTCTATTATTTCGATATAAATTTTGGCAATCAGAATTTTATTAAAAGTGAATGCTATTCGAACAAAAATGGAATGAATTTGCGTTTTCTAACATTTCATCTAGAATTAAACGTTGTCACAGTGCGTTTATAATTGAGGATTCAAACTGTCGGGACTTTGAAAATCTAGTATCAAACGCAGTTATAATATTCTAATTCAAGATGAAATCTTATAGTACGTAAATTTATTCTATCTATATTCGAATAGCAACCACCTTTAATAAAATTCTGATGGTCAAAAATTGTATCGATAAAATAAAAATATGAATGCTGACTCGGTAATTGTTGCAAACACGTCAAAAGTAATTTTCTCTGTACGAGCCCAAATCTGTGATTAAAGAAAATATCAGTTTTTAGGTAGCAATGGTCTTGGACAGTTTAATGCCTAAAACATTTCGGAGAATATCTAAGTAAAAAGAGAATCTTTGATAGGTTTAGAGATAAATTGTATGAACTTATTTCATGGTCTTATATATTTCATCATTACTCCCTCTCCTCGTAACAGGGGTGAATGTAGCCTCTGAGTTTATGCGTCTCTTTTTATGGTAAAGATACGAGCATTACTGACCAAATCAGTACCGTTCATTATTGGGAAATACATCAGTGATTCTCCCTTCTTTTGTATTCTCAGACCTACTCCCCAAATATTGATAGGTTGAATGATTCTGGAAGCTGAAAACAAAGAAGAATACCTTATCCTTTAGGTGATTTTCACTAATGATGGTTTAAACTGGTTGACTTCACAGGTAAGTAAGGTCTGGGGAACCTTTGTGAAGGACAAGTCTGTGTTAATAATACGGAGTCAGTATCCGTATAATACGGGGAAAGTTACGATTTCATGACACAGTTAATCTCATCCACTTGGATGATATTTATATTTCCTAAAAGGAACTTGTTCAAAGCACGGCCTGTTCTCGATGGCTAAATACCAACTAGATGAAAAAAATAAATAAAAGATAGGAGTGTTCTCAGACACTTTCTTCTCCGAAACAATGAATTAATACAGATCTAATAATCAAATGTCAAAATGTTAAAACCTGTTCACAGACACGCACTACGCCAGCAAACTCAGCAATAAATCCAGACAATTCCAATAATATTCAATAACTGTAAAACCTTTGGAACCAAAGGAGTGAAAAATGGGCAGTTTCACGTTTCGAACGACCTATAATCTTGAGAAATCGCCCATCGTTACCAGTGGACTGCGCTCCTTAGTGACCATCTCCTGATTTTATTTAAAGAGAATGACAAATGCTAACATGCAATTACTGACAAATGCTAAAATCCAATTTCAGCAAAAGAAAACGTGACTATGATAATAATAAGAAAGTGGTTACCGATCTCACCACACCAAAGACCAGAGATTGATTCCACAAGGTGAGAAACATCCAGGATAATTACTTTATAATCAATCGTAACCTTGTTGGTCTAAGCAGTGAATTATGTACCTGGTGGTTAGTCAAAAGGGATGGGTCGCCGTCAACGGTATGGGGCTTGCAACCTCATCCAAAATGGACTTCCTCAGAAGCTGAAGGCTGAAATTCTTTGGATTCAATCCCCCAAGGGGGATGGGTGCGTGTGTTGATAAAAAAAATCTGAAAATGGATGAAAAAATAAACTTATATAAATGTCAAGATATTTAAAAAAAAATTATTGAGATCTATCGAAAGTATTCTGTAAAGTTTTATTTCTAAAATGAAAAACATACACAGTTATATGATAATGGATTTCTTTCTCCAGTGATAATAATAATAATACAGCCAAAGGGAGTGGTGTGATATTGTCAAACAGTCAGTCAGGAGAGCCGTGAGGAGCAAGGTGGCTGGCAGGGGAGAATGGAAGGAAGAAAAGTCTTTTTCAATCTACGTGAAAGCGCGGCTCGTCTATAGAAGGCCGCACACTCCCGCCAGGCAGAGAAGAAGTTATTGCTATTGATTGTTACTATATAGAACGGTGTGTGACGGAAATGAGGCTGTGCATAAAGCAAATAAGCATGGAAATCCCAAATGCATATGGGAAGGCAGAACTGCTTACAGGTGTATAATGCGAAGCGAACAAGGACAAGAAAAGTAAAAAAATATATATACTGAATATTGTAAAAATCCCAATGCTATGCATTTCCCTATTAGGTTTCCAAAAAAGCTGAATACCCGTAAGAGATAAAACACCGCAAAGAGATAAAAATGAAGAAAGAGGCCTAATATTACTTCAAATTATTAAATAAATGATTAAATGAATAAATAAAAATAAGACTAAACATTTTACATACAACAGATATGAAAGTGGACTTGAACATATCCAGCTACGGCCCATGAAAATTTCTGCCGCGGCCTGGTGGTGGCCTGCGTTGTTGGTACCTATATCGGTGCCAGACGTACGATCATGACAAACTTTAACCTTAAATAAAATAAAAAAACTACTGAGGCTAGAGGGCTGCAATTTGGTATGTTTGATGATGTAGGGGAGGATGATCAACATAGCAATTTGCAGCCCTCTAGCCTCTGTAGTTTTTAAGACCTGCGGGCAGACAGAAAGAGTGAGAAAACTAAAAACCTCTTGCTTCCTCATATTCTTGGCATTTAGTATGAAAAATATGACCTCTCTTCATGGTTACATATATTTCCTAAGGTTCGAAAACTGCCCTAATAACGAAGCTGAAACCATAATTCAAGTGTAATGGACCATCAAAAATATACAGTTCTCCTTCAGGCTGTATCAGGTTTCAAGTACGGATGCAATTCTCTCTCTCTCTCTCTCTCTCTCTCTCTCTCTCTCTCTCTCTCTCTCTCTCTCTCTCTCTCTCTCTCTCTCTCAATTTACCCCTGTATTCCGTCTTTCATATTAGATTTTAGAGTTTTTCATTACCCCTTTCATGTACATTTGTAAGTCTGACGATCTGTTGCTCTGTAAAACCCTAATTTGCTACCCTGCAAATCTCTATAAAATTATGCTTATTATATGCATTAAGTCTCTTAAATCTTGGTCTGCCTCTTTCTGTGATTTATTAATCAATATAATCATAACCTCCAAAATCGCTTTGGTTGGGGAGGACTGTAACATGTAACTGATGATGAAATTACGGACGACCCCAAAAATACTTTAAGAAAGAAAACTTTTCCACGACATCTCATATCTGAGGAAGACAATATATCTACTTGACTGAGTGTTCAGCAGCAGCAAAATCCGGTTCAGTATTAAAAACAGGTTTTTATCAAAATCATATATAAACGCTTCATTTCAGTTCAAGCAACGCACAAGGTACAACACGTTATCAGTATATGATTTAACCTGAAGCACTGCAACTGATTAAACACACACGTAAACAACTGATTTAATTAATTCAATTCAATTAATTTAATTTAATTAATTTGATTAAAAGTAATGCACTGATTCAGAGATATATGAAGACTTGATTAGATTAAAAGTAATGCACCCGATTCAGAAATATAAAGACACTTGACTTCATTAAAAGTAATGTACTTGATTTAAGAAATCTATAAACGCTTGACTTCAGAAATACATCAACACTTGATTCAATTAAGAGTAATGCACCTGATTCGAAAATTATATTTAAACGCCTGATCTAAAGAACACCACTTGATTCAAAAAGCATGTCGACACTTGATTCTATTGGGAGCAACGCATCAGGTTAAAAAAAACGAAAATATATCTGAGCAACTGATTTCACTGAAATTTATGCCCTTGGTTCAAAATCAGGTTGCAAGTATTAAAAAAAAAAGTGTAAGAGAGCTTGCGTAGGAGGAAGTGGGGATGTGGAGCCGGGGGGGGGGGGGGGGGGGAGGGGGGGGGGTGTTATGACAGGAGACCACACACCCACCCCAATATGCACCAAGACGTTCATCCCGCTTAATCGATTGCGTGACCCAGTGAGCGATGTAATTGAACTCTGCACTTCATCACACTTTTACTCTTTGGTCTCCTCCTTGTGAACCGCTTGTTTGGGGCTTTTCATTTCACGGGATATATCCTCCCTAAAAGACTTTCTATCCGACTCCTTTAGCGACGAGTGTCTGACATAAGTCTTCAACTCAGCCAAGATCAGAATCATCGCAAATCATCATTTTCTGTCATCGTCAGAAAACTCAGGTCAATTCAATTTTGTGGTAGAATGACCAACTTCATCTTTTCTCATGAATGCAAAATTGCACCTGGCTACGCAAATATGGATGCATTCTTCTAAAAGGAAGTACCTGTCTTGTTGATTATTTCCATCCATATACAAACATATCACTGTGACATCTTACATACACAATATTAAGCTACAAGTGTCTGTTGGTCTATAGAATCCACTGAACGTCGTTCCTACTAGTTGTTCGGCAGTTCGAGCCTGCCACGTGAGGAACCACTTACCATTATAATACTTCGGAAAGAGTGATAGTATCATATGTATGTATGTATGTGATTGTATATATATATAATATATATATATATATATAATATATATATATATATATAATTATATATATATATATATATATATATATATATATATATATATATATATATATAATTATCACATCACCGTGATTCATATAAAATCATTCGAGCTACAATGTCCTTTTTTAATATCCAATTCGCTCTACCTCGGAATTGATATATTTTCATATATGTACCGAAGGGGAATTTTTTTAGTGATAATAATTTCGTCCCCACATGGGATCGAACCACCGTCCAGCGGACAGGCACGAAATCAGGACGACATTGACGTTACCGCTGCTAACAGTTAGCCGAATCGGTAACTAAAAAAATTCCTCTTCGGTACATATATGAAAATATATCAATTTCCGAGGTAGAGCGAATAGGATATTAAAGGACGTTTGTAGCTCGAATGATACATATATATATATATACATATATATATATATATATATATATATATATATATATATATATATATATATACATACACGTATAAGTATACGTATGTATGTACGAAATATTCTTTCTGGTTTAAGTCTTGTGTGTGCATAGATGCAAAATATCACTGAGAGAAGCTAAAAGGCAAAAAATTCTGAACGGTTTCGGCTAACAAGAAAATAAATAAATATATAAATAAATAAATAAATAAATAAAAAAAAAGCCAAGAATATGCATATCAACCTTCGAATGTACGAGTATAATCACATTATTAATTTCAAAATAAACATGTAAAATGCAAAGATGTTAAGGATTGTAGATTCCCTGGTCGTACTGACACTAATACACAGTACAAGTGCGAGATCCAGGTGCATGAAAAAAACGCCTATCGTTAATGGCACTCACAAGCTATCAATATTATTTTAGACCAGCCGCTTGCATTTTTGTTTGTATTGTCACAAACTAGTATGTATATATTATTTCCACTGCTATGTATTAATCTTGTAAAATTGAAAAGTTTTGAACAAAACAAGGCAATTCGGTTTAAAGAAAAAAAAAAAAAAAATAAAATATATATATATATATATATATATATAGATATATATATATAGCGTGTGTGTGTGTGCGCCAGCGCGCGTGTGTGTTTGAAGTGTATAAAATGGTTTGTTTGTGTGTGCCAGCGCGTTGTGTGTTTGAAGTGTATAAAATGGTTTGTTTGAATTGGTGACTTTCATTTACAGCTCAAAGGTCAATGATGTGATGGTGCCCTTTGGAATAATGAAGTAATACAACTGGGATTCACCAGCAATGCCTTTTGCGAGAGAATTGAACAAATGAAGTATGAAAAATAAACTACGACAAATAAAATGGCGTTACAACTGCGAATAAATTCATAAAAAAATGTGTGCAAAAATAACTACTGCATGAAAAAGCTAATTTTGTGAAAAAAATTTTTTTTAAGTAGTTAAAACCAACAACAGGAGGATGACGGAATGCATACACTGAAATGCTAAAATATTGGTACTTTTAAAATTAAGTCAAAATTCCGACCACAGGAAATCTGTCAAATGCAAAAACGTTAAGAGCTTCGAGGCAACTCTCAACCTTCAGCCTAAAAAGCGGCTCCATTGGAAATTAAAGTTCCTTTCGACAGAAAAAGCGTGCAACAGCCTCTTTTCGTCACCGGGGGATCTCTAGGGGTGTCGGCTTGCCTGGACAGGAAGAATATGGGTATGAATGCTGTAACAGAACTCGATACACGAACTCTACTCTTAGATGACACAACGTTTTCACATCATGTGCACATGTACTGCACATCATGGACGTTGTAGGCTGAATGAGTTCACTAGACTGCCCCTCATTCAAGTTTTACGGTATGGCAGATCTAGTCAATTCTTTTCTTCCTAAGCTGAACTGGATACCTCCCCATGTTCTACAAGCTCTTTCAATGCAGTGACAGCTGCTTTGGGCACATTATAATCTCACTCACATAGAATTATAAGGCCTCACCAATAAAGACGTAAATCCAACGATTACACTTTCCTCTAGAAGGAAAATCAATTCCTCTCTTCGCGTGCTTCCAGTTGAAGGACAAACTCCACAATGCTAATGGAAAGCAAACGCCAAATACCAAAAAGTCTCACTGACGAACAAATAAAACGCACCGGAGAAGTGGAAAATCGGTCGGCGAATTAAATCCCCAAACATTCAGAATAATCAGAAATAGTTTGCAGTCACTAAATATATCATATCATCGAAAAGCACTTTTGCAAAACAATAGCGCAAATATGAATTCAACAACAGTGGAGCTATTTTTGCCTTTGGCAAATGTGTCTGCTCTCACCTTTAAACTAAAAACGAAATTCATTCAATTTTGCAAGGCAATTACAATAAATGATTCGTTTATTTACTAGCTGGAGATGAAGGGCTTTTCCTTTACATATTGTTTCATGCAGGTTAAAACCAGATCAATTACTCTAATATGAAAATATTTCAGGTGGTTAGAAGATAATTAATTCGTATCCCAAGTGAAGTGAAGTATAATATACATACTTAGGTGCTAACAATTATGATGTAAGGTCGCCAAAGGTTACTAATGACAGTATATGGAGATCTGAACATCATAAATAGAAAGAATAGTTAAGGAAATACTGTATTTAAAGACACACACACTCACCCAGAGAGAGAGAGAGAGAGAGGAGAGAGAGAGAGAGAGAGAGAGAGAGGAGAGAAGTGAGAGGGAGGAGAGAGAGAGAGAGATCTAGTTCCTACCATGTCCTCTCAACCAGTCACAATTCGATCGGTAACTGTACACAGTATTTTCGTTAACATGAAATAAACTTGTATCTTGTACATCTAGTACTGAGAGGATAAAGTGAACTAGTGCACCGCCTGTACGAGTTGCTCCAAGTTAAACGAAAGTTGGTCGTCTTGGAATATAGAGTATTGCCGTCGTCACCAAGGCATAAAGTAAACATAGAGAACAATAAAACTCAGACGGCTGCATTCATCAGTCAAAAAAGCCAGTCCCTATGAATAAATATTTCCTATCGACCAAAACCCGGTAGATGTCGGGATGTGATAGAATGTTTACATATTGAGAAAATATAGAAGCTCTGTCAAGCTTGAATATGTTTGCCGAATCTACAGTTCCCGGGTTACGATTTTTAAAGGTTGTAACAATTTGAACAGATAGGCTTTTCACAGCCACGTATCGTAAAAAAAAAATAGACTTCATAATTTTCCATGACGCGAATTATAACCAGATGGTTACTCATCATAAAAGTGTAAAAATACTAAAAGACTCCGAAGACAAGCATAACTTTCACCCGAACCAATGTTTCATACTCACGCATACGGTCACGGAACAATCTGTGGCAGTAGTAGAAATATCGTTAATTTGTGTAAGGTTTCTAAGGCTTCTGTCTCCTATCACTTCCACAGCTTAGGTATCTGAAGTTCGAACGCAGAGTTTTCATTTTTTCATCTTTGCAACGTTTTACGAATTTCCCTTCAATCTGGATTGAACTACCTTCTCCATTGTTTCCAATATCCTGTTCTATGATTAAAACAAACTCCTCCGAAAAGCCCTCTTCCTGAGAGGAGAGAGAGAGAGAGAGAGAGAGAGAGAGAGAGAGAGAGAGAGAGAGAGAGAGAGAGAGTTGTCTTTCATTCAGGTTATTTACCTTTGGGATGATTTCTGGAGCCTGGTTCGCGGCTCGATGGACTCCCACGATTTCTGTTTTTATTTCCTCCATTATGGGTTTCCCTCGACGGTAAATAGGCAATAGGTATTATGACGCAGTTCCAGTCCCTTGTTTCCAGGCCACAAGGTTTAATTGGGTTTCGCCACGGCGAAAACAGTCGCCATTTCACACATGGAAGGAAAAGTGGGAATAAAGCGGCGAAGTGTCTACAATCCCCACAGTTGTCTTATGTAAAGGGAAACGCCTTCATGGTTTAGTTTATTTCCCAAGTACAGCACACTACTACCAAGCAGCGAAAGGAAAGGCTATAAAATGATCAGAGAGCGAAGAGCCTTGCAGAAGCGAACCCCACCCCCCATTCAAAATTGTTCCTTTTCTTCGATGGAAAAGCAAACATATTTTATCTATTCGAAATTCTGGAGATTGCAGCTCGAAACCACGGATATAGGATACGTAAAGATGTGTTGAACAGAAAGGCCTCTCTTGCTAATCATAAATCGAATAAATAACACTTCTGACTTTGGAAGTTGGTGATTACTCACATTTGAACCTCTTAATTTAAATGAATATTGGTTATCCTCTAAGTCGAACCTTATTCTTTTTCATAAGAATAATGTCATGCAAACAATATCTTCTTTCTAGTCATAAGCAAGAATATTATAGGGAAATCTATAAGAATTTCCAGGTATAGAAATAACAACTGCCTTAAGTCTAAAAATGAGATGAGTTAATTTGCTGATATGCTGCCCAATTTTCATGATTTCCGGAAAACTACCACAACTGACCAGCGATACGGTTTCCCATGTTTCAGGAGTAATAAGAGAACAATATTTAAATTTCGAGCTTGAGACAAGCAACAGCATCAAGTGCCAAACACAAATCAAGGGAATCTAGTTCTTGTTTCCTTTCTTAGGTTTTGGAAGTTGAATTTGTTATTCAAAACCGAAATTTCCAGCCCTTCCGACAACCTCTGCATTATTACCAAAGGATTCTCACACAATTCAATTGATCCACAAACAATTTCGTCAAGAAGAGTACTGAACTAAAGAAGATTTCTTTACCATCTTACAACACATGAACACAAAAAAGAACAAAGAGACAAGAAGTTCAGTGAAATACTGACTGGATAGTTTCATAATAAAATGACGAAGGACCTTTCCGGTTGATTTAATTCACACTGGCTTATTGTCGCAAAGGACATCTGCCCAAAGGTAAGAGGAATTCAGGCGTTATTGGTCTGGACCTCTGGACTCAGTCCGACAAGCCATGACAAGCAACTGACCTCTGGTGCTTGGCTGAGACACTGACGCTTTTGCATCATATGGATATGACCACTGCAAACTAATAGGTCGTACTCATTTTTAAGCTTATTCCTAACCGTAACTAACAATTTATTTTCTTCAGCGATTTAAATGGGTATCACTCATAAGAGGGCCATCATGAATGGCATTCTTATTCTCCTTAGTTTCCTATGATTACAATAAATATTAGTTACGTCTTCCGTTTATTCCATAGAATATTATTTTTATATTTCTTTTAAAGCAAGTTATGGATTTTCTGGGTTATTCCATATAAACATTAAACCGTTTACTATGATGATAATTTCTGAATTGATTTCAACCGTAAAAGTGAGACAGTATGCAAGTGACTTATAATCCTAAAAGTATAAAATAATTGAAACTACAAGACTGAAAACGGGATTTTCAGGTAACATAGTCATTCGAAATCGAAACTTCACCTACTTAGAAAATCACAGGTTAGAAGAAACTTCTTGGTAACGCCTTCCTCTATTCTTTCGCTAATATTTTGTGATGAACACCTGGCCTGTAATATCAGATCATAATTTTTTTAATCATGATAAATTTATCTATAAACAGTCACAATGGCAGTGGCATCAAAGAACCTGAGGCAAAAGTACTCAC
>NC_061101.1:32506696-32512617 GCF_015104395.2 Macrobrachium nipponense
AATAAAAACTACAGAACAGGCATGGAATCCGTCTCACCAAAGATATTCAAGCTGCCGGGTCAGAAATAACTGACTGTGGGACTAACTCTACTGCCTCCACCATACTAGCGAGAAGACACCAATAAACATACAGATTGCAGGATTATTCAACCTACCTAATGGACATCTATGGGACACCAAAAGCTAATTTGGGACTTCAACCCGACACCAAGCCTCCTTAGCCAATCCCCCAGTTGGACAATGCCCTCTGCAAGTTGCCATCTGTTATCTCTAGTTTAGATGAGCACTTTGTGACCTCCAGCTCAAGTTACTTGGCAACCCTGGTTTTGTGTAAAAATATCGCATTTCTAGGCACCTTCATTAGCTGGTCAAAGTGCAAATCCATTACAGGACTCCTATACTATTCGGCACTTCTATATTTCCAGGCCGCCTTTATGAAAGGACCCATAATGGCATAAGCCAGCTTAATCAATGAAAATGTTTGCATGCAATTAATAGGTTCAAGAACAAGTAGAAACTTGGAGCGCATGTCATTACAAGGGAGATAACTCGGTACAATGGTGATATTATGATTGGTCACGTGTAAAGAGGTCACGAGGGCGACAGGTTGCTGCAAAGTGATATGAGGGAAGAAGGGAACAAGACTGTTAAGATGAAATGAGAGGTACTGGAATGGAAGGGCTTCGAGATCCTGGAAAAGCGATACTGCGTGCAAGAATGAGGGGGAATGGTGTAGTTTGTAGGGGACACTGTCGAATAGCTTTCTGTGTAGTTATATGAATAAAGTGGAAGTTTTCTACATAAAGGGCTAAAGGGCTCAATCAAGATTCATTATTTAAAGCTTGAATATGTTAGTGACTGTTGTGCTTATTTTCCCCTTCTTGGGGACATCCTAATGTAATATATGCACGTGAATATATTATATATATAATATATATATATATATATATATAATATATATATATATACACACACCCTTACACACACACACATATATATAGTACATACATAAATGCAGTCAAAATTAATATTAAAGACGTTATTATTAATAACCTTTTACTGGAAATGTTAGAGGTTCACACGACCTCCACGCCAACGGAAAATATAAAGAAGAGAAAATGCGACGCAGTTTTTCCCGAAGAGGAAAATTCTTTTGCTTTCTGTTGTTATTTTGCTTCGAAAAAGGAAGCCGACGATATCAAATAACAAAGCTATAAATTTCGCGCCTCTGGACAAGATTCTATAAGGATACGTTTCCTAGTGATCTAAAAAAATTTCTACATTTTACTTAACATTGAAAAACTACTTAAGTGACAAAATCTGCAACTCTTTCTATATCTTGAACAGCTGAAAACTGAAACAAACCGACACTAAACAGAGACAATCATAAGGACTACAAGTACCCAAGATTCTCACGAGACAAAATATGTATATCATATGACAATTATAGAAAACAGGACAGCAACAACAAGCACGGATTTATACCTATCTCAATATCTTGCGCAGCAAAAATGCTTCACCAACTTTAACACGCGCTCCTGATTCGGGTGGGAAAATGGGGTACACTGAAATTATAAATAACTTCAAATGATTTTGTATTATGCTTGGTATTTTTCCTGCATTAAACATTACACAGAGAAAATATGGAAAAATATATACAATCTAGTTATTTGTGTGATCGTGAAAAGAAAAAAAAATGAAATAGAAACCTATCATATGAATGTTTGAAGTCCTTACCAAAACAGAGAATACTGCCAGACTGTATAAAACCTGTTATTAAAGTTCTGAGGGTTAACTATTAACGTCCGCTAGTTAATGCCATCTGAGGTGTATTTCAAGACCCATACGCATGTTTAAGGTTATTTGTTTTCAAACTACCTTGTTAAGTTCTTTGACTGTTCTCCGGTATTTTGAGAGTTGTTAATCTGTATTTTGTTTGGGGAAGCATGGTGTCGTTCGTCTCGTTTCTTTTTTCTTTTTTATTTCAGGCAGTCAGGTTTCAGGCAGCTCATCAGTCCAGTTCTCGGAGGAGAACTCGATAGCAGTCTAGTTTCGAGTACCACTTTGTTGCTGGTAGAGGTTGTTCGCCAGTGAGGATGGTTTTGGCGTTGGTAACCAGTAGACAGTGGAGGAGGCGGACCTTCACTTAGTTCCTGAAGAGATGGTATCGGTATGGAAGTTGGCGATGATGGCTTTTAAGGGTTTTGTCCTCAAGGAGGAGTAGGAGTCTCCTGTCTATTTCCGGTCTTCCGGTGAAGTTGTTTTGTCCAAGGCAGCTGAAAAGCAGCTGTCGTCACGGAAGTGTCTGGTAGTCGTTCCTCTCTCTCTCTCTCTCTCTCTCTCTCTCTGTGTGTGTGTGTGTGTGTGCGTGCCGTGAGAAAGAATCTTTTTGGTAATTCGTATAGTATTTAATGACTAGGTTCTCTGCTCTTTAAAATTATGGTTTGGGAGTAAGTATGACTCCTGGCAGTTATTATTATTGCTGTATAATTGATTGCTGGTAATACTTCATTGGCTGTTGTTGTTGAAACTATTTGTAATTAAGAAGTTATGGTTTTGGATCGAGTGTGACTCTAGTTTATGATTGTTATTGTAGATGAGCAAGTCTATTAATGTTATCATTATGCAATTTTGTTTTTTAAGTATTTTGTTCTGTTACTGCTACTCTGAACTTTATTTACCGTTTTTTATTGTTTTTGATGTTTTGCTGTCTGAAACCTGTACTATGTTGTAAGATATTTGTAAATAATAAATTGGGTAAAAGTTCTATTATTATTTTCTTTGGCACCCTTCTTGAGATTGTTGCAGTCCCTTCCAGTCCATTCCTAATCCCCAATGCTTAAGACCTAAAATTTTTAGAGCCTGACGACCCCACAGAAAAGGGGTTTGTATAATTATGTAACACTACACAGGTCGCACATAGGATGCACTTGCTATTTTTTTTACCTATAATCGCTAACTATAATTGCTTTGTAACGCCAATTACATAACCTGCCTATTATGGTGTAGAGTCACTTTTTCAGAGGCCAGCATCTATGTTGCCAAGGTCACGAGTCGGCTTGTTGTCCATAGAATAGATTATGAAATTTTAACGATAAGGCAAGCGCTGGGACCTAAGAGACGTTATTTAGCGTTGAGAGGGAAATTGATGACGGTATATAAAACGTTTGAAAAGTGTAACAGGAGGAAAACCTCGCGGTTGCACTATGAAACAATTGTCAGGAGAGGTTGGAACGTAAGATGAAAGAAAGAGAAGAAAGGAGGTGCAGTAAAAGGAATGAAAGGGGCAGCAGCTAGGGGCCGAAGAGACGCTGTAAAGCACTTTAAGTAATGCCTTCAGTACAGTGCACTGACGGCACTGGCCCCCTACGGGCTTCCTTGGTTGCTTGTTGAACATGTAATTACTGCTATCAACCACCACGTGTCGTGGAAGCGCGTACAAGAGATTTATATTACGAAACTGGATTGAGGTTTGTATAGAAAGAACAAATGTTAAAAATACTGGCGCAATATATGGTGAAGGGCGCGTCCTTATTACATTAAAACAAAGCATAAATACACGTGAGCAACTTATCGGTTATGTCACGAACAGGTTGAAAGTAAGTCATCGACCGTAAATGGAGAGCGGACCTGCCTGTGATGAGCAGTGTGACGACATTGTCTGGACGACCTGTCCTAAGAAGGTCCGGGGCAAGAGTAACCAATAAATCGCTGACTCGCTTTCACCCTGTTTGTGAAGTATTGCAGTAAGTTACCTGGCCATGAGTACACATGTTCAAGTCTAGTGTGAACGCCCCCTTACGGTGTCAGCTCAAATCACAGTGAATATTATAATTTTTTTTAAATTATTAATTTAGATCTCTTCTTTCTGTATTTCCCTTTACCTCCTTTTACTTCTTCCTAATGAACACCATATTCTTTGGAAGCTTGAATTTCATGTTAATGGCCCCTGTGGCCTTGTTCCATATGAATAGGGCTCATCTTCTGAATACTATGCAAGATTACCTGATTTTTAACTTTCACTCTCACGTGCAAACTAGTAGATGGATAATCAAATCAGTTATCGCAGAACGTAAGTTTCATAAGTTCAAAACTAACTCACTACTTAATTTTAAAAAAATAGCGTCAAAATTCTGTCAGTGTTTTCAAAGTGCCAAAGAAACAAATGAACAATACCTCGACCAATTCCCAACTTCATTAGCAATCATTAAAAATGCTTTTCAACTTTGGAACTTCCGAAACTAGGACCAGTTATCTGCAAAAGGAAAAAACCAAATAGCTAAAGAGCGCCTCAGTGGCGTGATCGGTATGGTCTTGACCTGCCACCTCGGTGGCCGCGAGTTCGATTCTCGGGCATTCCATAGAGGTGTTAGAGATGTGTATTTCTGGTGAAAGAAGTTCACTCTCGACGCGGTTTGGAAGTCACGTAAAGCCGTTGGTCCCGTTGCTGAATAAACACTGGTTCCATGCAACGCAAAAACACCATACAAACAAACAAATAGCCAAAGGCTGTATTCTTCTTGTTCTCCGGAAACTCCCCTGTTCGAAGGAAAGTAACCATCCATATACAAATAAAATTTAACAATTTTCTAAAAGAGAGTAGTGACATTTATGAGTATAAACGCAAGAGATTTTCATACCCGGCAGGGCAATCCATCACGTGGCTGTCACAGTGGTAACTAGAAAAAAAAATACCAGTAATGTACATAATACAAGAATGCTAATGGAACATTTCCCAAGGGAATTTCACCAACATAAACCTTTTCACAGTGCAAGGGAAAAACGATGTGTGATGAACATTCGTCTTATTACTTGCTCACCCCCCTTCCCCCCTCTTCCAAGTGTGTGTGTGAGAGAGAGAGAGAGAGAGAGTGCAATCTATGGAAAAGTAAGCTATAAAATACACCTTTTCAATGACGCAAAAAACACGAAAGTTAAACCGATTTTGATCCCCTAAGAAAATGGAATTTGAGGATGAGATTTAATAAATAAAAACGATGTCAATATTTGAAGAGACCAAGAACCATCTTACATCATAGACGGACAAAACCAACGCAGGATCGTATTGTACAGAACTAAGGGAGAAATCTATAACGTTGATGAGGACTCTTCAAATCACGTACGGTGAAATGGTGGTATAACTATGGATGAGGGTCTAACACTTTCCTTCTCATTACAAACTTCCATCTCATATGAACTGCAATCAATAAACTTTGATGCCAACTGCGTGTAAAAACCTCTGACATACACATAAAAGTCAGACCTAAAGAAGTTTTCTTTACACCAATGTTATTAATATTTAGCTATCTAGGGAGAGAAAACACTGATAACTGGAAAATCGTGGTGATTAATCATAGCGCTCTGGGCTTTGGGAATTAATTCAGCGAAATCTGCTTTTCCCCCGTGCATGAAAAAATCATAAAATGAACAACCGTTGCAAATGTGGGCGGAGGATTTCGAAACTTTGGAACCACTCTGTCAGATGGGAAAAGGTTCGGAAGGTGCGCTTTTATCGGATGTCACTTTGAGGGATGAGGTAGCGAGCGCTACGCCCCGTCCTCTTCCATCTCACCAACGGGGAGTCATTTGAAAAGGCGTAACCATATAATTCTCTTGGGCTGTAACCTAATCCCGAAGTAGAATAAATTCGACATTAAAGATATTTGAGTTTTAAAAAAGGTCACACGTGAATCAGTGACGAAACTATCGTGAGACTGTTCATTTTTTTTTTCAAACAGAACCTAAGTCGACAGGAAAATGTATATCAGAGCCGAAATCAAGTTATATCGCTTCTGATGGATAAATAAAAAAAATCGAATATCATCTCTATATAAAACCGAAAGGTCGAATCCTAGCCAGGATAAATGCACTAGTATATAATTTGCTATAGGTGTTAGTTATTCCAGTAGTAGAGCGAATCC
>NC_061101.1:32513117-32563117 GCF_015104395.2 Macrobrachium nipponense
ATCAGCTGAAGTTAAGCAACATTGCGTCTATTTAGTTTTTGGAAGGGAGACCGGATTTCCATCCCACCTCCCACCCCCAACCCATGTACACAGTTCACCATATAAGTTCATGGATGTCCGGGCTTTTGAGAGAGATTTCCATTTCACCCCTTTCTGGATGTCAAGTGTCTGGGAGTGGGAAATTGGCCAAATGTTCAACTACCTAACTCTGCTGTAGAAAGTTTCTTGTCTTACGTCACTAGACCCGTTGTCGAGAAAGTTGTTGGATCATTAAGCTTTTATGCGGGAGACATCCATGAAGTTACATGAATGACGGATCTGACGACTATGCACCGCCCTCAATAAAAAACTGTTGGTCAGAACTTATTCCATGTTGGGAGCCACCTTCGTGTGAAGAATCGACGAAAATTTATGTAAAGATGGTCTTTATAAATGATTTATCATCAGCGCGAGTCTTATATTGACTTACAACATGAAATAAAACTGTTGAATTGTCAAGGTTCGTGGTAGTATTGAATGACAGATCGCCAATTTCGGTAACATTCCAAGCAAAGCAAAGTTGACTGCTTCCGCGGTAAATGACCATCTGTTTTACTGACAGCTCTGAGTTTGTTTATGGTATGAAATAACAACAACGAGATGTATTCTTCTGTGACGACATGTTGATCGTGTCCGTTTATATATGTAACATATATATATATATATATATATATATATATATATATATATATATATATATATATGTGTGTGTGTGTGTGTGTGTGTGTGTGTGTGTGTGTGTGTGTGGGTGTATGTATGTGTGATGAAAAATCATATGATGAAGCCTAAACAGATGACTACCAAGTTATTGATTAGAAAACAGGGCAACTTGTAAATTGGCCGACTCGTACCTCTGTTATCTCATGATCTGGTCGTCACGTACTCAGGTCAGCTCGAACCTAATGGCATTGTTAATTACTGTAGTATAGCAGCTTTAGTTAAACAAATGGAGAAATATTGTGAAACATTAACGGAGGTATGATTTATGTTCTAATAACGCTAGTTCCAACGCTATTTCACATAATAAAAGAAATTGTCAAATGGGGAAATATTTATAATCAAATAACATTACATTATGGAACAGGATTTGGCAATCTCTCTCCTCTCTCTCTCTCTCTCTCTCTCTCTCTCTCTCTCTCTCTTTTGGTTGCCAGATTGGGGAAAGAAATAAAATTTAAATCTGATCGATTTTAAGAGCAATAAAGGCAGCGTTAAGTGGCAACCGATTAAAGCCTCCGTCAGTTTGAGAGAAAAAAAGTATATCTAAATAAACTCATATTTGTTTTGATAGTCGACTGTATATAGTTTTGTTCTCAAAAGTTGAATAGATAATAAAGAAACGAGGGTAAGTTGGGCTATTCTGTGATTACGAGTTAATGATATATTTCTTGTTCGTTAAACTTGGGTGTTGTATGGGGAACGGTGTGGGGCCTGCATTCATTTATTGCAGACATGAAATGCGGAGCTACCATTGTATTGGTTGTTCAGAAATTAGGAAAATAGTACTATTGGAAAGTCACACACACCAATGTATGTATAATATATATATAATATATATATATATATATATATAATATATATATATATATATATATATGTGTGTGTGTGTGTGTGTGTGTGTGTGTGTGTGTGTATAATACCCTGATTAGAAGTGCAAGAATAAAGTCGACTAAAAGGACAAGTGTAAGTTATTTCCTGGGTATCAAGAATTCTATATTCAACGATATGTTGTTGCTAAATATATACACGAGTGTAGATATATGTATATATTATATATATATATATATATATATATATATATATATATATATATATATATATATATATACACCCCGTCGCTAGTGGTTCAAGAATACTGCTTTCTTAGTCCTATGTCATAAAATGCAACTTAAAAATCTATTGCTAGGCCCCGCTCCGATAACTTTGGGTGGTTAACAACTGCGAGTGGTCATAACACACTTCCAACAGATCTCTAAACCGTGTCGGGTGCTTTAAGGAATGATGATAGGGCTAAGGCGATCCCGTAATCGACTCCGGGCTTGATCGCCCACTGCCCTGTTAAAAGGACGATGGCTACCACGGCTTCACAACTGCTTCAAGACGCAAGTAAGAGACGGATGGTTAGAGTCGGATCACGGAATGTTGGTGGTACCTAACTTAAAAGCGATTGTGCTGGAGAGGAGGGTGATCAGTGCTTTGTGTGGAGAGAGGCTAGGTGGAAGGGAAGGGAGAAACCGAGAGGGTAGGTAAAACGTTCCAATTTACGTGGGTCGCCAAGAAGGGGAAGAGAACCGGAGAGGTAGGTTTAACGTCCATTACTGTGGGTCGCAGATAGGAAGAAACGGAGCAGGAGTTTTGCTTGTTTGTTTGGTGCTTTTACGTTTCATGGAGCCAGTGGTTATTCAGCAACGGGACCAACTGCTTTACGTGACTTCCGAACCACGTCGAGAGTGAACTTCTATCACCAGAAATACACATCTCTCACTCCTCAATGGAATGGCCGAGAATCGAAACCGCGACCACCGAGGTGAGATGCTAATACCAAACCAACCACACAGCTGAGTTGCTTGAGAGCAGTTTTGGTGCACTAAAGATACTGTTAAGGTCATTTCAGCATACTCACCTGAGTTTCCACGAGCAAGAGAAAGAAATAATTAAGGAATGGGCAACAACAATTAGAACGGTAAATCATGACAAGAAAATGGTCTTTGGAGCGAATATGAATGGTAGAACTGGGAAGAGCAGACATGGGTATGAGGGAGTTCATGGAAGCCATAGATTTACAGTAGGGAATGAAAATAGAGAATGTATATTTGATTTCCATTGTTAATTTACGTTAGGATATCTTACATATGTTTTTTGTTAAATAAATACCCCTGACTCTACCTTAGATTATAACGATACTTGCGTAAGTAAACTAATTACTCATTTTCTTTCAATTTGTCTATAAAAAATCATGTTTTTTTTATTCTATGAAACTTTCGGATTAAGGTTTTAGCACTCGAATTTGCCAAAATCATCCAGAAATTAAAAAAGCGGATTCTAAACCTTGAAACTCTTATAGAAGAGAGAAATATTCCAAACCAGACTCCCAATGGGGACGAGGAAAGGGGGTTGGAGGAGGGTGGGAGATGGTTCCCTGCACATGGACTAATAATACTTTTGACGTTCCTGACAAAGCTTCCTTGGTTTTGATATTTACGCATAGCACGGTAGAGTTTTCCGTGTATTTTACTGATGATTTGATTTCGGACATTTACGTACACAGTATTTTGATTTCATTGAATGCGTTTTATAGGTACAAAAATAAACCAGATTTTTTCCATGGCATTTCCTCGCACTGAACCGAGTTTTATAGGCCGGTATAAAAATAAACCGTACTTTAATCTTGCCAACTTTTTGTAAAAGGCCTGTGAATAATATTTCTACAGCGGATATTCCATAATGAAGATATGTTGGGAAATGTGCATTGTAATCCCTGGCAATGGAAACCTCATTTTCCAGTGTAATTAATCAGTAAGCGCATTTCACACGTCAGCAACCAGAAAATATATCCATTTATATGGGTTGATTTTGCCCCGCCCCGGTTAATAGTATTTGGGAAAAAGTAATGATAAAAGTTTAATCCTTTTAACACGTGGGTGTGTGTGTGTGTGTGTGTACGCGATCATGCTTCGGAAGTAAGGCAAACAAAAGCTGCTCCAACTGTTTGACTGTATTAGTAATAAAAAATGAAAGGTGTTAAAACTAAAAAAGTTTTTGGAGTGCCTTCGGTTTTAGTCCAGTAAGGAATTTTAAAGTCTAGTCTTCCCTTTCCTTTATTCACAGTGTTGAATCAATATCTTCAACGTTGGATTTCCTTAACAGCTTCAGCTGGACTTCGAAGTACTTAGCCCGACAAAAGAGCATCGGTTTATTCATATTTTCAGTAACTCCAACGCCATCTTGGACCAACATATTAGATTTTCAAATGTTAGCAAACCTGCTCTGAATTACCAAGCTTATTCGCAGAGAGAGAGAGAGAGAGTCTCAAAAATAGATTTATCACTCTTTATTGAATAATTTGCGTAAAAGGGGATTGATCATCTCCTTTGAGAACTAATGAGTGTTTCTGGCACCTTCCTTATCCTTTTTTTTCTATTTTATTGTTTTTTCTTTTTTGCGTACGAAAAGGAGCTAAAATTCTTCACTCTGATATGTCGCCCTCTCGGCTGAACTCCTTACCCCTCATCCTTTCCCTTTCCAGCATTTTTATAATGGAATTAGAAAAAAAAATACTCCGCCAGCGTTAATGAGCACCGTCTTTGATCTTATCTGAACCCAAGAAAAGAATTAGCAGGAGAAAAAAAAGGGAATGAGAAGGGAGTATATATATAAAATTCATTCATCTTGGAAGTTTCAGCTATTTTTTTTTGTATGACTTTTATTTTTTTTAGATAAATGTATTTTCAAACCGGCAACGGATTTTGTAATACATGGAACATTTTGCTGTCCAAGTTGGACATCTTGGAATATTCTACATTAAAAGGTTTCTATCTTCATATAATGCTTTGCATTTTTTAAACATTTCATGTAGTGCTAAACATTTCGTATATGATAAGCTTTATGTATTTTGAAATAATTTCTTCTGAAAGTTTTGAATTTCTTGAAATATGTTACATTTCTTGAAATCTTTTGTATATCATAAAATGTTTGAATTTCGTGTCATCTGAATTTACTGAGCTACTCTGCTGTAGAGACGTTTCGTAGTTTTGTGGAAATCGTTTTTATTTCCTGAAACGCTATGTATTACACCAACAAGAATGGAATGTGGACCTGAAAGTTTTGTTATTCTGTGAATATATCTAAATATTTCAGCCAATTAGGGAGCAACTGTGTAATACAGGCAGGCGAGTCATTATTTCATTGTCGCCATCACGTGGAGGAAGCCATTTGCACAATGGACATTTTTCACCGATTTAGCATTTAATATTTTCCCCCACTGATGAAAACCCCAGTGACATGATGTTATTATGCTGAGAGTATCAGCATTCCAAGACACGCGTCTGTTGTTACTCCGACTCTCCGGACTCGTTGAGTCATCTCTGGAATGTAGAAGCTGCTGCTGTTGACTCGTATCCTCCAGGAATGCCAACAGAAGGAGCGTGGCACTTCAACTCATCCTGTGTCGGTAAACAAAAATGAAAACGTAGCAAAATTTAGGAGGTTTGTAATATGAAATCATTTTTGAAGAATAATGTCCACAATGATTTGCTTTTCAAAATGCTTCATTATCTAAACAGAGAGGTTTCAAGAGCCTGATAAATGAGAGCTGAGCAGGCTCCCGAAGGTTCTGTTTATAGGCTTTAACGTATTTTAGTCAATCATTTTTGTGGAGTTCGTGTTTCATCTCAGAAATTGTTTTGAATTTCTTGAAACTGTTTATATACATGACATGTTTTATATGGTCAGTAGTACCTTTGGATTTTCCGGGTGCTTCATCGGACATATTTGTTATTGCTAAAAATTTGCAAATACTAGTAATCTCTGATGACATGCTACTGTGCCTTCATTTCTCTTATTTATATATCATCTGATAAGCATTCTGTATTATTTTTAACCTTCTGATTGTTATATGTATATAAATGAATTGGTATATTTTATCTAATTTTTCATGTGATACATTTTATTTGTAAATGAAAAACGTACGTATTAAATGCATAGTAAAGTTTCCATATATCTCAGTGGTCATCTTAATTTCATTTTACTGCTATTATGATTTTCGCCTCTTTGCTTAATACTTCTCCTCTTAAATATTTGTTGAAATGCTGAGTTACGTATTAGAGTCAAAATTCCGGCATGTTTTGCATAATTACATTATGTCCTCCGACATAACTGACTTGGTGATAGATGTTAAAAAACATTGTTTTTGGTAATGTGTGAAGCAAATGCATTACAGTCTTAACTATATAAAAATGCTGTACAGACATGCTGTCATTTCTTATTAACTCTCATTACATCTAAATATTTCAGTCAACGAGAATGTACTTAACGTTTTTGCGATTCACCTGACTGAGAGAGAATTCGAATTTTCAAGATGTCCTCTTCTTGATTGCTTTAATTGACTCGCATTCATGCCCTTTACAAAAACTAATATTAGTTGGACATGCTGACGAGCAGCTGGAGCTGTCTTTTTCATAACTTTTGTTTGTGATAGCTAGTTCTTCCTTTTTGTAAGGCCACAACACCAACATCTAAAGGAACGGACTCTATTGCTAGACATCCCCGGGGGGGGAAACATTAAACCTTTTTTATTTAATTTCTTATAATGGCAGCCTTCTGTATGTGTGGAAGCTATGACAGCTATCTCGGTTTTAATCAGAAAAGACGCCTTCTTATGAACCGGTTTTTAAGTGGTGAAATCCGTATTAATAATCCCTGTAAATACCCGTCGGGCCGGGCGTGGGACTAGCGACCTCATCCCGAACTGCTTGCTGAAGAGTGACAGAGTAGTACCTAAAGCTACGTCATCCAAATGAAAAAGGGATACAAGTGGAGAAAGATTTATGAAATGAAAACGATGATGATGTTGGTGATATGCGGTGAAAAGTAATGATCGCAAAAGCGCACTTTGGGATGTTCACCTGGATTTCGAGAATAGTCTCCCGCTGCTTGTTCTAGCGACGAAGAAATTAAAGTCTGGCGTTTATCCCCGAGTTATGAAGTGGATCCAGTAAGTTGAAAAAGTTGAAAAATGGTTTCTTGAAACTTTATGGTAAGATGGAAAAAGCAACACAATCAACGACAAAATAACTCCCCATTGTGAAATTCGAGTAATAACTGAAAACGATACGAGATTTGTTTTAAGAATCGTTTATTCTTCCCAAGTTTATTGTGCTATAAACAAAACTTCTTCAGGAAAAGTGAAGCAATTATATTTCGTTTTTTTTTACACTTCCATTTATTGCAAAAGTATCCTTCTTTTAATTTTTCTCATTGTCTGTTGAATAAGTCTTGCATAAGCAAATAAAGTCGAACAAATAAATAAAGAAGATTTTTCCCAAACATTTAGGAAGTCAGCCACTGTACTCTGATACCACCCGTCATTTTCTACATTCATTAAGTTTTGAAAGCAGCTGTAGAAATTCATCTAATAATTACCGTTATTCACGGATAGCGCAAGAAGCACAAAGTAACGAGAAAAGTAACAGGATGGTTTTATCTCCCTTCTATCCATGAAATATTATTTTTGTTTCTGTTCCAGCCATAATCGGTATTATATTATTTTCGGTAACTGATTTGTATTGCATGTCTTTCTCGTTTGCTTCAGCCTTGAAATCATAGTACACATTCCATTCCGAATCTTTTGTCTCTGTATTTGCACGACAAATTTGCTAACCTCTTCTTCGCTTCGGGAAGTTGAATTTTGTTTATTTGTTTGTCTGGCAGATTCTTTTTATTCTGTTCAGACCGCTTCTCCTTTTCATCGCGTTGTTCGACCGCACAGGTTAGAAGCTTGTCAGTTTTATTTTTGCTTTCTTTTCGATATGTTTGCAGAAACAAGGTGTTTTATTGTAAGCTTTTCAGTTTTATTTATTTTGAAGTAAATATTTTTGAGGAAAAGTTTAATTTTTTTTATTTCATTTTATTTCTGCTACTGAAATTTATATTTTATACCATCAATGTGGTTTTAATAAAATTTTGCCTAGTGAAATTATCCCCCCCAGAGATTCGTCTGCACAAGCTTTGTATTTGTTTGTGTATGTACAGTTTATTTGTATAGGGTGCCCATAGAGTCTCTTTGCAAATTAAAAAATATATTACCAATGCAAATAAACAGACAAATGTGTAGAAATCATTACAAAATGAGGAGTAGATATTGAAGTTTTTTGCCACATCTAATACACTCTGTATGGGCACCATTAGTTACTATGAGATTCAGGGCCTCTGTAACACAGGTTTTTTGGACTTTGCTCCTTATCAAAGCATCGGATGTAGCTGAAAGTTGACATATGCATATTTTACAACCACACACAAATTTTGGCAGCATTATCAATGACCTAAACCTGATAGTTTTAATTTTTATAGAGTAAAAATTATCCAGCCGATGCCATGGTCAATGATTACGAGCCAAGAGTCGAAAAACATTCATTATGTAAGCAAGGTAAACACATTTGATGAAATGTTGCCCCCGCCCATCCACCAGACAGAAACTCATTCACCTTATTCCATCGGCTCTGAAACCCATAGCAGTCAGAATGGCTAACAGGATTTGGAATTTTCCCCATGGTTGCAAACTGCATTTGTCCTTACGACTTGCAACTTTTTTACAGTCAAGAGAAAGCCCGTGGCCATGACAAAGACTTTATGAATGGCGGAACGATACATAGATGTGGGTGGGGTATCTGTGGCTAGCGTAGTAATACTACTGTAGTAATAGCAGTAATATACATGAATTAAACGCTTAGGCCAACTGCTGGGATCCTTGAGGATCATTTAGCACTTCTTGCAACTACTCGAGAAATTAGTTTTTTATAGCCAGAAGTTAAATTTTTCTAATCCAACAATGCCCATGATAGGCCTTCAGTGTTATCCTGAAATTATAACGAGGCCAAAGTGGGTGGAAGCCTCATTGAAAGTCAATCATTCTGACGGATAATTCATTGGTGAGGTTCAAAGCCAAAATGCGGTAACGCTCTTTTTTCTTTAAATAGGTAGATAGCCAAAAATAAAAAAATTGCTTTGACATTGGATATAGCAGTTATCAAATCAAGCTTGTCTACTATGTTTTTTGAAAAGTTACCAAAACTATTAACCCTACAGCTTGTCAATCTGATTGTGACCTATAAAGTAGACTGGAATTTCTTAGGAAACTTATTTTGGAGTTAGACTAATAATGGAAGTTTTTTGTATTTATTAACATATTTTGTTGGTTTGTTCATTATGACAATTGTCATGGAGAGGTTTCAGAGTCATAAAGGTGTACTGCTTTGCTTGTATTACATTTTTTTATGTCATTGTTGCCAGAGGTCTAGCCTTTGTTACGTATAGCCAATCATCCATCGAGAAAGAGGGAAGGGAGAAATGCTGTCATAAGTTACGTAACGAGTGAGTTCGAAACCTTTTCTCTGAGTAAGTTGGCCCGTCTTCAAAAAAAAGTCACTTTTACATTATAAGTACCAAATTTATCAACCTACGTAATGCAAAATACAGTAAAAAAGTATGTGTATATAATGTGTATTCTGAATAAGCGTATATTTATGAAATGCATAGATAAAATCTCATAGTAGTTGCGCAGAAGACATCAAGACGGTGTTTAATTTCTTGCCCTGTTCTCTGTAGCACAGCCTCATCAAGGGTGGTAATGCATCAGTGATCTTTGGCTTGAGTTCTGTGATGTCCCGTATCTTTTTTTCGATACATGATGTCTTTACACAATCCAATAGAAAGAAGTCCAGGGGAGTGCTATTTGGTTACCTAGGTGGTCAATGAATTGGGCCATCCCTTCCAGTCCATCGGTCTGGAAATGTTTGATTTAGGACCCACGAACAAGCAGTCCCTCTATGTGGTGGTGCACCATCTTGCTGGAAAATGACGGTTGGTTGAAGGTCATCTGTTGTGGGGCCACATATTCAGTCAAAGGTCAAGGTAAACATCTGCATTAATTGAGGTCTCGTTGAATAAGTGGATCAGTGATGCCATTGCACATGATCCCACACTACACATTCAGCTTTGGACTATCTTGGTGAAGTTCCATAGTCACATAGGGATGTTCTAATCCCCAAATTCTCACATTAAGTGCTTTCAGTTTCCCTGAAACATGAAAGATTACCTCATCACTAAAACAAACTCTGCTGAGGAATGTTTCGTCCTCAGAAATTCGTTCCAGCATGTTAACTGCAAATTCTTTTTCGTCTTGGCTATCATTTGGATTGAGTGCCTGTATGACTGCACTTTGTAAGCTTACAATCGCAAGCACTTATGTAGAAATTTGAGCACCGTTGAACGTTGTATCCGAAAATGTCTGGCTGCAGTACGGATGGAGTTTGTAGGAGAACGATCAAGGCTTGTCCTTACACGACCGATGTTTTCCTCATATGTTCTTGGTCCGTTCACTCCTCCTTTTATCTAACACTGCCCGTCTCCATAAATTTCTTATGCTATGCACTAATTGACAGACGTAACTGTGGATCTCATCCATACAATAGTTTCTAAGTTTTCTCTGAGTCTGCTATCCGAATTTGTTTAAATAAACCATGACACACATTGTGCCTATTTGGGGAGTAGCCATTTTATTAGGGGTTCTTTTAACAGTACCTCTTTCATCGACAGGGTACCTGAAATACACAAATGCAAAGTGATTAAAAACTTTGATAACTGCTGAGTACATAAAACAGATCTGATTAAGATATCTCATCAATGGCTTTTGTAATATGATTTTCTTTTTCAATTTTAATGGACTTTATGGACACCCTGTACATGTGTCTGTATAGATGTGTGTAACATGTCAAGAGAACGAATCCTTACGGCTTCTGGCCGAAAATAGTTTCCAGTTTCGTGAGCCACACTCATCAGCACCAAGAGGAACGGTTGAAGTACGACATTCCTCAACTTTTATGAGTGCTGCAATTCAAACTGGAGGACCTACATCATGTAAGCTAATAGCATCTGTTACAGAACTATTTATTAGACGAAGCAAGGCATACTTTTGTAAAACTTACAGCACATTTTCTCCCAAGATGTAGGACATAACCCTCTAGAGAATCCTATTGGTTATGTTAATCGCTGTCCCCGATCGATTACATAGTAGAAACAGTGATCGTGAGTGTGATGGCCTGTTTCATCCTCTCTAGATTCAACTCGATATATACATGTCCCTCATAAGTGTTTGGCTCTAATGCCAAATTAAAAAAAAAATCTCGTCGTTTTGGGCAATCCTGCTGTTGAAAACGTGGGTCTATTAGGCCAAAGGAGTCCCGGAGGATCAATATTTATTCGGTGTTTTGCTCTTAAGATTACTTGCCTACGCATTTCTTTCACCTTCCGGTGTTTGATTAAAGGTTGTCTATTGAACAAGTTTTTTTATTTATTTAGTCATTTCTGTCGTTTTATTTTTCTGAAAAGAATACTCTTGTGCCGACTTTGCCTTTCCGTCCGCCCTTTTTACTGTCCGCTCTCAGATATTTAAAACTTCTGATGATAGAAGGCTGCAAATTAGTGTGTTGACCAGCCAACCTCCAAACTTTAAACATACCAAATTGCAGCCCTCTAGCCTATGTAGGTTTTATTATTTTATTCAAGGTTACAGTTGCCATAACTGCGTGCGTCTGGCAACTATATACATACACCAGGCCACCTCCACGGCCCGTGGTTAAGGTCTCATGGGCCTTGGCTCATTCAGCATTATACCGAGGCCACTGAAAGATAGATCTATTTTGGGTGGCCTTTTGATTATACACTGTACGAGAAAGCTCGATTTCGCCGAGACACTTCGGCGCTTTTTGTACGTATTTAAATTTGGTGGTTTGGAATTTTTGCAGAGTAAATTTGTTTTAGCTTTTCTTGAAGTTTCTTGAATACATTATTTTTAACGTGTATTTTTGAAGTAGAACTGACACGTCAAACAATTTCTGCTGTGCCCCAACTGATGATATTCAGAATGGGAGCGGTAATGGCGTCATTGAATCTTCCACGGGTGCAGTTGGCTTTGTGAAGTCTTTATGCGCGGAGTTTCCTTGACACTTCTGACGAATTTTCATGTAATTGAAAGAACATTTTAAACCCTTATGTCATTACATATTGTTATAGGAGCTTGCATCTGCCCAGTGAAGGGTGACTGGCGTCATCATTCCATCACTAGGGCTTAAGGGTAATAAATACACTTTAGCTTTCAGCATCACCCTACCCGTCGCTATGTGATCGATTATGTCATTGCTTAAACATATTACTAAATCACTTGAATAATATATGTATATATAATATATATATATATATATATATATACTATATATTATATATATATAAGTGTGTGTTTATATATATATATATATATATATATATCTATATATTATATATATATAGTGTGTGTGTGTGTGTGTGTGTGTGCATTAAGCTACAACTGTCCTTTAACATTCATTTCACACTACCTCGGAATTTATATATTTTCATATACGTTAACCGAAGGGCAATTTTTTAGTTTGATAATAATTACGTACTCTCGTGGATTCGAACCAGCGGCGCACAGAGGAGAAATCAGGATAAAACTTCACTGAGGTCCTGATTTCTCCTCTGTGCGCCGGTTCGAAACCCACGAGAGGACGAAATTATTATCACTAAAAAAAATTCCCCTTCAAGTTAACATATATGAAAAATATATTAATTCCCGAGGTAGAGCCAATTGGATATTAAAGGACATTTGTAGCTTTATATATATATATATATATATATATATATATATATATATGTGTGTGTGTGTGTGTGTGTGTGTATGTATGTATGTATGATGTATGTATTTATATATACATACATACATATTATATAGTTATATACATGCACATTTAGATAGATAAAATGTGATAAAGTATATATCCTAAAATACTATAATTCCGAAAGCATGAGTTCATAAAGTTTTGGTTTTGTGAAAGCTCCAGAGCTTTAATTGGTATGAATTGTTCTGTCATTAATTCATGCCAGTTGAAGCAAAAGCGAAGACAGGGCATCTAAAGTTATAAGAATATACTTAATCGACTTTACCTCCCACTTCTAGATTTGTTCTCCAAATTCTTTCTTTGGTTTCGAAAGTCACACACCGTGTTGAAGCAACAGTAGTTTTTCAAAGCTAAGGAGAAATGACTTATTTTCTAGAATACGCAGATTTTATGTCATTTTAATTCTAATCATATATGCACGTGCATGTGTGTGTCTGCGTATTTAATTCTTATTGAAGTCAATGCAATGTTTGCGGATACAATTCTTCTACCAAGACTTTGATCAGTGTAATTTCTTTTTTTTTTTTTTGTTTTTTTTTTTCCCCTTTTCAGGCGAAGAAAGAAGCCAGATACTATACTACCTTGAACAGTTAAGGCTACTACGAATGTGGGTCGGTTCTCTTAGCGGCCGTAGGGTAGTGCCCCGACATTTAAAAACGCTCTGTGATAGCCACTTACGTGAGACGTGCAATTACGGACTCTTTGTCATGGAAGCTGCTCATGCAGGTTCGAACTTGTGAGGAAGCTCCTATCTAATAACAGATACCACAGCAGCATACTATGAGATTCAGGGCCTCTGTAACACGGTTTTTTCGCAATGACGTTTTATCTATGCATTTCATAAATATAACGCTTATTCAGAATACACATTATATCTACACATAATTTTTTTACTGTATTCTGCATTACGTAGGTTGAACAAATTTGGTACTTATACGTAAAAGTGACTTTTTTTGAAGACGGCCAACTTACTCAGAGAAAAAGGTTTCGAACTCACTCGTTACGTAACTTATGACAGCATTTCTTCCCTCTTTCTCGATGGATGATTGGCCATACGTAACGAAGGCTAGACCTCTGGCAACAGTGATCTAAAAATTTAAATACAAGCAAGCAGTACACCTTTTTTATGAACTCTGAAACCTCTCACTGACAATTGTCATAATGAACAAACCAACAAATATGTTAATAAATACAAAACACTTCGATTATTAGTCTAACTCCAAAATAAGTGTCCTAAGAAATATTCCAGTCTACTTTATAGGTCACCGTCAGATTGACAAGATGTAGGGAATAGTTGGTAATTTTCAAAAAACATAGTAGACAAGCTGATTTGATAACTGCTATATCCAATGTCAAGCAATTTTTATTTATTGGCTATCTACCTATTTACTGAAAAAAAAAATAGCCGGTACCGTATTTTATCTTTAAACCTTCACCAATAATTATGGTCAGAATGATGACTTCATGAGGCTCGACCCACTTTGGCCCCGTTATAATTCAGGATGACTGAAGGCTATCATGGGCATTGTGGGATTAGAAAATTTCACTTCTGGCTATAAAAACTCATTTCTCGAATAGTTGTAAGAAGTGCTAAATGATCCTATTACTACTGCTGCGGCACTACTGCTACAGTAGGATATTACTACGCTAGCACAGATACCCCACCCACTTCTATGTATTGTTCCGCCATTCATAAAGTCTTTATATCCAACACGGTCGTGCGGCCTAAAGAAGAAGAAAGAAATTATATTGGATGATCCGTTGGTCTGCTGGAGATTTTAGCCCATTTAAGCTTGTATTTACTTTGGATAGAAATCTTATTTTAACAAAATAGTTATATAAAGACTGTTTACAGACAATCTCTCTCTTTCTCTCTCTCTCTCTTGGTGGCATAGTGAATAGTTAATGGAAATGTTCAAAATCCTGAATGACATTACAAGTATTATAATCATGTTACGCTAAATACAAATCAGACCATAAACATTGGATTTAAACTAGAAACTGAATAATTACCTATTCAGGCTATAGTAAGTATGGCCACGGGCTTTCTCTAGATGTATAAAGTTGCAAGTCGTAAGACAAATGCAGTTTTGCAACCACGAGGACAGTTCCAAATCCTGTTAGCCATTCTTGACTGCTATGGGTTTTCAGAGCCGATGGAACAAGGTGAATGAGTTTCTGTCTGGTGGATGGGCAGGGCAACATTTCGTAAAAACGGTGTTTACCTTGCTTACGTAGTAAAAAATGTTTTCAACTCTTGGCTCGTAATCATTGACCATGGGCGTCGGCTAGATAATTTTTACTCTATAAAAATTAAAACTTTCGGGTTTAGGTTACTGATAATGCTGACAAAATTTGTGTGTGGCTGTAAAATATACATATGTCAACTTTCAGCTACATCCGATGCTTTGATAAGGAGCAAAGTCCAAAAAACCGTGTTACAGAGGCCCTGAATCTCATAGTAGTAGGAGGTTGCACACGAAACGCGGGCTGTGTATGCCAACACACGTGACGATACCTCCCTCACCTGGAAACATTAGGTATTTTAAAGCCGCATATCACTGCCAGTTCATGAATGAAGTCAGGTCAAGATCATGAAAAGGTTAACTGCCGGATGTACAACATCTACCAGTCCTAACGAGAGTATTTCCTGACTCGTCTACTGCCCCCCCCCCCCCCCCCCCCACAACTTAATCAGCAACCTGCAATGCGAAATAGCACGGCCCCCAATGAGAGATGTGGATGTCGGCCAACGTAGTATAGAATTTTAAATTTACCAAAGAACATGTCTAGCCCTCAGCAGTTGCTACCACTCAACACAGGCGATTGCAAATCCACCGGAAGCAAGGAGCAATATTCCAACACTACGTAGATGACCATGATGGTAAACCTACACTGGAAGAATTATTAGAAAGCGCAGAGATTGTACATAGAGAAGCCTGGTTCCACAGATTGCAAATAGCACAGGCTGTAAGAATAAATCAACATCGGTCTGCATTAACAAACAAACAGAGGAACGAGGCTTCATCCTCCCTTCTTCAAGGAACCACAGGACATCCCCTGAAACTCCGACGGGAGGAACGAGTGACACAACACTTCTGAAAGATACTATCGGCCAGAGATAGGAATCACGTCCTATGCTGCAGGCCGCAGCACAGTGAGAGTCCTACGGAGCACCGGGAATGTCCTTGCTTCCCTGCAGACCACCACTAGACAAAGAGACTGTCCGACCATAGAGATTCAGCACCCAATGCGTCATGTTTTAAAATTTCAGGCATGGCCTCGGTGTCCGCAAGTAGTTATAAAAGCGTTGTAGGTCAGTTTGCAATTTAGTCCCTGAATATGTCGCCGATGCACGAGGAAACGGTCCGTTGACTAGAATAAGTAAATGGAAAGGAACGTGAATAATTTTTCCTTATTCTTGAGAAGCTTCCTAAAGAGAAAAAAGAAACAGACTCATTCAAAATCTTGATAAAAAATATAGTGTCTGCGAACAATGCCATTAACTTCAAATGGGAATTGTTTATTAGAAAGAATGTGCCCCAATAGCGGGTATTTATAAATAATATATATATATATATATATATATATATATATATATATATATATATATATATATATATATATATATATTATTTACATACCCTCTATTGGGGCATATTCTTCTTCCTTATATACAATTCCCATATAACCCTTAACTTCTCAATTTCCTCACACATTTTTGGATACATTTATTGCTATAAGCATCAGATACAGTCACTATTTTTCAGAGAAAAGACCTTGTGTTACTGATACAGTAAACAATTTACACTTTTGAGGTTTTTTATAACTTCCTTTGTTTTACCTCTAAACGTATAAACTGCACATGCACGCGCACTTTCCAATATAAATTTTATTTTAGACTGTGTGTCAGATTAGGATTCATTTATTCGTTGAATTTCACATGCGAGCGCGAGGATAAGATTTAGACGTTAGTAAAGACGCTGTGTAAAAGTAGCAAAAGCAGCAAAAGAAACAAAATTCACTTATTGGTGGGAGAGGAAACGAGTTTTGAAATGATCGATGGGGAGAGGGGGAAGTGATCTGGTAGAAGCCGTGACAGGATTCATTCTTTTTTACGGTGGAAGGGAGGTGTCAAAAAAGGTGAATTCAAACCCGTACTTTTAGAAAATACGTCATTCAGCCAACAGTAGAAAAGGGATGCGGTGGCCTGAATTATTCGTACATATCTCTCTCTCTCTCTCTCTCTCTCTCTCTCTCTCGCTTAGGAGCGATCTCAAATATCTAAAACATTGAAGAGCTTTTCTATTAACCATGAGATATAGCATATTACCATTGCGATCCAGAATCTAGTAGTTTCTCAAGCTTGGAATATAGGTGCTGAGGAAAACTGGATAACTTAGAAAGAATTGGGAATTTCCTGTATGCAGGTGACAGTTGCTTTTTGTTTGTGGCATGGTCTTTCGCTATGAATTTTGCTTTGATATTCTGCTGATTATGAGTCATCTCACAGCTCTTGTTATACGTATAAAATTCGATATAGTTTTGTATTCATTCACTTTCTATCCATTATCTTGATTTAGTTTTGTAGTACTTCATTTTCTGCTCTTGGGGAGGCAGGTGAAGTTGTCGATAATGAGCCCTTGGCGGAGGGCCTCTTCAGCAAGAAAACTAAAAGCCGTTTTCCCTGAAAATCCCCTTCCTTCACCAGCTGGGATTCATTTATCCTTTACCTGCACCTTGAAGTGCCCTTCTGGTATAAATGGGAAAAGATTTCCAGATCATAAAAAGCTTACTGAGGGTGGAGTAGTAGGAGGTTGTTACCCGCGTAATTCTATTCGGGGCAAGCAGAGAGCAGTAATCACTAATTATCGCCATCGATCATTCTTTGCCTTATCACCTCCATTCTCCTGCCTTTTTTTTCCATATGAATATTTATTTGATTTTGCCAGTCTTTAACTGTTACATTCTCCTGGTTTCTTAACGCCAGTTCTTCTTACAGAATTTGTATTTTTTCTCCGTATAATCTGTAATACATATCTTGCTCAATGGTGGCCCCACCCCAACCCCCCACCTTCTTCTAGCTCACAAACCTTTAAAACATTTCCTCATTTCTAACCTGCTGAATGCAGTTGCCTTCGGTGACATTCCAAAAGTCCTCTTGTGCACTGATGTCATACTTTCATAATGGCCTTTTCATTATGTTTCAATCATTAAAATGATGAATGATTTGAGTGTCTCGCAAAAGAAAAATTTTGAAGTGGTGGCAGACCTGGTCCTCTCATTTCCTTTTCTGCAAGTCTGGAAAATAGTCTTTCTCCAGTGTCGTGAACATTAATTGCCAGAAATGTTGACGGGGTTTGTAAGGGCAATTAATGCACCAGAACCACTTTTACTCTGAAATTTATCTTATTTATCAAGTGCTGCACAGTTATAATATTTTTTATTTGCCCTTCTTGTCTAGTTTTGTTTCCGATCTGATTTTACTACACATTGGGGTAATAATTAGGTTATAATTAAAATAAAATTACCATAGAATGCAAGAAAGAATCAGAATATCGAAAGGGATAAAGGTTCGAGTCTTTAAGAAATAAAAGGGCTTGTGGTTCCAAGACTTAATTAAAAGCATATAGGGGGAGGAATGGAACACAATGGTCAGCTCCGTCTACAAGTATTCAACTGTTGATGTAGTGGGAGGGAATTTAACTCTCCTCGTTAATCTTTCCGCCTTCGTTGGAGTACTGTTTATCCTTGCTGGAGAGAAGTGACATTCTGACCTTTCCAGCCCCATATGTGGGCTGGCAAACCTGAAAAAATATCTTTAGCCATGAGTAAAGTAGAGAGAGCGGCATTGTAAGAAAGAAAAAGAAAAAACATCAATAAAAGGGTAGGAAATTTGGTCAATATGGGGTGATTCGACCCCCAAAAGTATTTAACGAAATTTGTTCAGGTATGTAGCATAAGAAGCCTTTGAAAGAAATATACCATTCAGCTGAGGTGAAGGAAAATAATAATGGTTACTGCATTACCACAGGACCAGATTTTGTAAGGATAAAAAATCGCTGAGAAAGGGATAATAATAGTCTCCACTTTCGTCCTTGATTCGTAAGGAATTGGGTTAGAGAAACAAAATCTGGAAGGATCAGAACTATCAAACACGGCCATGTTTGCCAAGAAGTGTGTGAAAAGAATAAAAGTTGAAAGGTGATCTTAGTTTTCACATGGCCTTACTTTGTAAAGAACTATATTAAGGAATTAAGCAATTGTAGGGATCATGAAATTAAGACATCTGTGGTTTACAAGGAATTGGGTAAAGGGTAAAGGAATCATTACATTCACACATAACTGGACTGTGTTAGGGACAGGGTGAAATATGTATATAATATCCGTAAGTATATCGCTCTTCATTCACCTGTATTTGGAGAAGTTGGTATATGGGGTTTGATTGGGGGCGGGGAACCGTGTGAAATGTTGACAATGATTTTTTTTTTTTTTTTTTTTTTTTTGCTGTAATAATAATAATAATAATAAAAAAAAGTGATAATTTTTACTAAGTCGTATAAACATTCATTTAGTTAACAGAGACACTTTGAATCAAACTATCAGACGCATTTAGATGTTCTATGGGAGATGGAACGATCAGATAATGGGAAAACTGTCAACTTAATGTTCCAGTAATGCAACGTTCAAGTTTTCTCTGAAAGTGGAGCTAAAATCTGCTCTTAGAATTTGAATAATAACATAATAAAGCTTTAATCACTAATAACACAGTACAGCGGACATCAAAAATAAAATGTCTCTGGGTGTAAATTTCTTCTTACTTTTCAACATTGTTTCCTGATGGTAAATTCCGGAAAATATGATATTTGCTACCATTAAGCTTATCACTGAGAACACAGTGATTCTCTGAATGTCTTGAATAAGTCAGAATTAAGGTGACAAAGTCTTTTGTGGCTAGGAATGTTTTTTATGCTGCATTTTTTTGCTACTATTGCTGCTGCTATGGACTTCCAGGCCCATTGTAATTCATTCCGCTGTCGCCAAACTCTTGACGATTTCAGGGGTTCCATTTCTTTTTTCAATGAAATGTTTTTAAACTTAATCGGACGGTTAACCCTCATCTTTCAATATGAATTTTGAACCAATGCCTTTTGCACTAGACCACTGATATGTGCACGTGGATGTTGAGTTTGTTTTACATATATATATATATATATATATATTTATATATTATATAATATATATATATATATTATATTTATATATCTTCTTATAATGTAAGTTTTGTAATGCAATTAAAATAAGGTAATATGAATATTCACCTCAGAACCTGTGATCATTTAAAGATAACACATGTTAAGCAGTGTAACTTTTTCAGTTTTTAAACATATGTAAGGTGGAGAAAGGAAAAACGTATGTAAGACAGAGAGAAAGAGTAACAGCGAAGGTTGTTATTCACACCTTGAGAATGTCTGAGCCAGATGATTTCTTTATCAGCGCAAACATACGTAGGGACCTCCCAGGCAGCATCAAGTCCTTCGAGAACCTTCTACAATGATGTTATTCATGTTTAACATAGAGAGATGACGTCTTGAACTAGATCCTAATCGCCTCATATGCCCATACGCTTATGGGATAGAGAATGATTCCATTCGATTCCGAGACCTAGCCGCTTGCATTAGAAATCTCTCTCTCTATCTCTCAAATCTCTTCTCTCTCGCGCGTTCACGAGTTTGTTTCATTAACTTAATGTAACTCACATTTGTATTTGAGCTGGTCACTCAGTAACTGTTTTAATATATATGTTGTTTGTGGAATCTGAACATAGTGTTATTTTTATTAGTTTTGTGAAGGCGCCCACGAAAGAGTAGACGTATGTAACAGGCGCTTTTTTTGAGTGAGAATTGCAGCAGTGTTTTTTTTCAAATGTTTTGAAGTGCACTTTGAGGTTTTATTTTACCATTGGGATAAAATTTATCATTTTCAATACATTTTTTCTTTGATATGTTTTCTTTTTGACATGTCCATTTCATATGGCTTAATGTTTGTACTTTCAATGCTTTAATTGTTTTCATATTATGCATTATGTTTTTTTGCTTTGTCTTTATTTTGATTAATTAGTTTGAATAATATTCTATTGTGTAATTGTTTGAATATAACACATGCAAATTAATTTGTATTTAATTAAATTTCATTTCAAATTTAATTATTGCTTTATAATTTAATTTAATTAATTTTCTTGATAAACTTTTATTTAATTTTGCTTAATAATTAATTCAAGAATTAATTAAACTTTTGTTTTCAAGTAATAACAATTTCCCTGAGATCGGGAATTTCACTTATAAATTTTGAATTTAGAAATAAATTTTGTATTTAAAATTTTTGGTTTTGGAAGAGTTTCATTTATTTCCACCAGTATATAACAATATAATATAATATGTTTTATTTTTGGTTAGGTAGAAATATAGAGTGGTAATTGTGTCGTTTCCCTCAAATGAATCAGAATCAGGGAAATACTTAGATTTGAAATTGCAGAAGGAGTGATGACCTTTAATTAAGATTACCTCACATCCATTGTAAATGACTTAGACTGATTGTTTTCATGACTGTTCAGTTCTATAAGGGATCACTGTTACCATTTAGAGTATTCAGTCGTTTAGTATTTGTGATGAAAGGGTCAGGTGTCTGGCTGTAGTGAGGTAAGCAATAACCAAGTACTTGATCAAACTGTGCCCCAAGTACAAAGGGTGCCCTAGACCCAGGAATAAAAGGGTCTCTTGCGCTAGCAAGTACAAATCGTAAGTGTAGTAACCAGATACCTGGCAATTTGGGTTAACAAATATTAATGGTGTCCAGACACAGTTCTTTGGCTACTTCCCACAAGTATTAATGGTATCCAGACCCAGATACCCTAGGCCACTTCGCCACAATATATATATATATATATATATATATATATATATATATATATATATATATATATATATATATGTATGTATGTATGTATGTATGTATATGTTTGTATGTATATATATTCTATATATTGAAGTTAAAGTCCTCCTGGGACTCTGTAGCTCATAGGGTCGGGGGGCGCTGATATACGGTTCCATTTACCGACAGCCTGTTAGGGAAGGTCCCAATGCCTGAGACACACATGGTCAGTGTGTCGCTAGACCCAGTGTTTCAACCCCCCAGTAGTGAGAACTGGTACTCTAACTTACTCACCCTCAGAGTTTTGCAGACTGCTAGATTGGCTAGCCACTGTGTTTATGCAATGGCACCATCCGAGCCATCAGTGAGCGGCGGGATTTGAACCCCAGTCCTCTCTACTGGTAGGCGAGAACCTTACCACAGCACCATCATGGTGGGTGTATATATATATATATATATATATATATATTATATATATATATATTATATATATATATATAATATAATACATATATATATATATATATATATATATATATATATATATATATATATATATATATATATAATACATATATATATATATATATATATATATATATATATTTATATATATATATTGTATATATAATACATACAATACATATATATATATATTATATATATATATATATCTATATATATATTATATATATATATATTACACATATATATATAATTATATATATTAATTGACCAATCCAGCACTGCTCAGGAAATCTCTGATTACAATTGATAAATACTCTCTCTCTCTCTCTCTCGCCTCTATCTCTCTCTCTCTCTCTCTCTCTCTCTCTCTCTACTCCTCTTTTCTCTTCCTCCTGGTTAAGATAGTTGCTTCTCAACCCCCCTCCTTTCCATTGAGGCTGAACTTGGACTTAAAGGGCTCCAGGAAAGTCACTATTCATCTCAGCAACCTTGAAAACTGTGGATTAGACACTAATATCTGTTGTTGTGAGTTATTTTTACATGTCACCCCCTTCCCACCATCCTTCCTATCAGGACTGAACTTTGACTTGAAGGGCATCCAGAGTGTCGCTATTCATCTCAATGACCTCAAAAAACTATGGATTGGATGCTAATATCTGTCGTTTTCTGTAATTTTTACATTTCCCCCCTTCCCACACCCACCCCTCCCCCTTTTGGTGACAGTTTTGTCTCAAACCCCACAGTGTTCATTCCAGAAGGAAAGTAGTATGTATACCACTTCTGGCTGAAATTGATCGATGTGTTTGAAAGTGTATGTGGAACACACACACACATACATACACTCTGTATATATATATATATATCTATATATATATATATATATATAATATATATATATATATATATATATATATCTTAAAGGCACAGTAATCGGGTTGTTAGACCTTAGCTCTTGCCAGTTAGAGACAAGTGCAAAACGCTGGATTCCTTGAAGATGCTGAAATGAAAAAACAGACAGGATAGCTTACCAGTGCACCTTTGTGGTCTGTGACACGCCTCGGAGACCACGAGTTTCAGGCATGAAGCATGCATGCCTATTATGTGCCAATCGGTGTATGTGTGTGTTCATAACGAACAGAAAATGACATATTATCTGAAGAACAATTGCAAAACGGAGACTCACTGATTTTTTCGATTGGCAGATTGTGGAAACACGCCTGGAAGAGGTGTTGCAGGTCCATCTGACAGGGTACCGTAAAAAAAAGAACTTTGAAAAGGTTAACATTTTTAGTGACAAATTACTTGAGTCTAGAGAAAAGGAAGTGAGGTGCGGCACACATTTTTTATTGATTAACTTTAAGATTTAAGTGATGTCATAATTATGGTGTCTTTATTTCAGATGGATTCGAAGTCACCAATGGGTTTATTCTCTGACTGGTTTTGACTATTAATAAACTATTAATGTTTTGACACTTAAGTGAAGAGGGGGTACTTACTTAAATATGATTTTGAGAGGAATATGATAGTTTAACATTCCTTTTGAGTCAGAGTTAATTTATTTTATTCCATTTTAATGTTAGCTAATTTTGGGAAATAAAAAGTATTTTCTGTAACCACGGGAGTTTATCTTTGCTTAGTTTGACTTTCAGCCAACTCCAAAGAGGGCATGCAACAGAACAAGGGTAGGTTAAGTTGCCAGTTAGATGTTTTGATTCATTTTGTTTAAACGAGTGTCATTTGACCTCAAAAATCCCTAATAGAGTGGTGGCAGTGGTTAAAAGGTACATTAATGTCTATAGGTAGCACCTCCGAGAAGACTAGATAGGTTAGGCATATTTGGGGGGAGATTGGTTATAATTATGTATCGGGCAACTGACTCTATTGCTGACTTAAGGGGAATTAGAAGCAATGTACCTAGTGCGGGTAGTTATCCTAGTGGTTGTTTAGTGTGAAGACGTGTTCCTGTGTTTTGGGGGGGTAAAGTGAATTTATATCATATTGGGAATTAGTTTCGCGCGGTTGCAAGTGTAGCCAAGTACTGACTTCGGTCCTATGAAGATGTGAGTGTATAAGTTTATTTTCTCTCTTTTTATTTTATTGGTGGTAATTTACTCAAAAGTGTATTTCATATTAATGTCCCTAGGGAGTCAGTGGACATTAGTGGTTTTGTGGTGTTAAAATACATTAGAAAAGCACTATAAGTTTTATTTTTGTGCTTGGCATGAGAGAGAGAGAGAGAGAGGCAGCCGAGTGGACATTTGTGCTAATTCAGCGAAAATTTTGGTTCGACGTATGTTTTCTTTCTTCCACTATCTCATCCCATTTTTTGTTTTTTTATTTACCAACGTGACCTTGTACCAGTAAAATCAGCTGATTAACTTTGAACCTGAGAAGTGGCTAGTTGCATATAGCAGTTTATTGGATTGGTGCAAGCTTATTTTATCTTTTATTGGTGGATGATGGATTATTAATTTTGGGTTGGGGCTTTGTGTGTGCATAAATATATCAATGTTACTGAGGTCGGGGCAAATCCTAGAGTATAAGAGTTTTCATAAAGAAAGCAAAATGGCTGACGCAAGTGGAAACCAGACACTGGTACATAAAATAACAAATATAAGTGCGGGGGTTAGCCCTTTTCGAGGTATTGTGGACGGCGTTCTTTCCCAACCAGTGCAAATTTTTATTGAGGGGGTGAATAACTATTTAAACGCCAAGGGAAATAAGGATGATACAGAGGCATTCACAGAGGCAAAAGCCTTGTTAGATTTCAGTAAAGGAGATTTATCTTTTAGGTGTTGGAGTTTTCAGTACACAAAAAATGTCGGTCATGGACCGAATTACAAGCATTTTTAAGAGGCGCTTATGGCTCAGAGGAACACGGTGATATGGTAAGAGATTTAAGAGGGCTGTACAAAATTTGAAAAGGCACAACAAGCCTTATCGAGCATAGCTCAAAACTTTTTGACTCAGCGGGAGAATTGATACAGAAATTGAAAAATTCCAAATGGGTAAATGGGAATAATGTCTCACTCGACAATTTACACAAATTGATACATTTCGCGATGCTATTACACAATGTACTAGATGCAATAGTGGACAGTTTTGATGGAAAGATTGGACCTACATCAGACGAAGAACTATTTTATGCCCAAATTCATTAACATATGTCCAAATGTCCCACGGTGGATAGTACATTTTTTAATGGGACCAGTCCAAGAAATACAATGCAAAGAGACAGAATTTCCTTCTCCTCGTTTGTGTGCAAAAGCAAAATATAATTGAGGATCGATCGATCAAAAGCAACAGCAGTCGCATTGCTACAATTGTAATGAACCAGGACACTCAAAGAAAGTATGTAGAGTCAAGTATTGTGGCATGTTTAAAAGTGTGGATCACTGTTGGTAAGCTTATCCGTCTCAGATACGGAGAGATGGGAGACCTACATCTCAGAAATTAGGAAGTTACAATATGAGAACTTCCCAGGCAGGTCACTTAAAAGGGCAAAGGGATCGGCAAAATTTTTGGAAAGCTGATCAACAAAAAGGGTACAGATGATTCGGACATGCCATTGTGGTCTCGTGGGGGACGCCCCTGAGCCCAGGCCTATAGCATATGGAACAGTGGAGAATGTGGATATCCCGATCTTTATAGACACCAGTGCATCTATCAATTTAATGGATCATAATCTTTATCAATCCATTTTCTCCCTTTACCCTTTGAAACCCTCAATGGAGACAGTGTGTGATGTGCAAGCCCGTAGATTAAACACCCTGGGTTTTGTTAGAATACGGTTTACTCTGGGTGATAGAGTGTTAATAGAACCATTTTTGGTTTAAAAGGGGTCTTGCGATGGGCAACAACTTTTGCTGGGCCATCCTGTATGTAGAAGACACAGGTGTTAGTGGTATAACGGTTGGAATACCCTGTGTTTTTATCCCTTATGAGGACACAATTGAAACTGAGGATATGGGGAATACTGAAAATGGGGGTGCGTTTGGTGGTGCTAATGGTAATGATACCAGGGATAATGGGAGTGGTGATACCAAAATCCACACTGATGATACGGGGAAAAACTGTGGTGATGTTAAAACGGGATATTGAGGGCCACGGTGGTAACAATTTAGGTGGGTTTGACAATGGCGTTATGGGTGGTGATACTGATATTATTACTGATACTAACAATGGGGTCTTGGTGGATGCAATGAGAACCATGGGTGGTGATATTTCTGGGATCGTGGAATGGGGAGGTACCAACCACAATTATAAATGTTTTATCAGAGGATGTTATTTTAATGCCGATAATCAAAGGACTATGGTAAAGGCTCTAATTGAGGGAAGTGAAAAAACCCATGGAAGTATGTGTAATTGAGGGTAGCAAGTAACTAAGAGGGGTTATTAGCACTGCATCAGTGAACAGTGTATCAAACACTGGTGTTACATGGATAGAATTACCGAACTGTAATGATACAGTTAGGAAATACCAGAAGAATACATATGTGGTAGATCTCCAAAAATTTGAGTAATGATAGTGGTTCAGTGGCTATTGTAGAGGGGAAAACTGAGTTTTCAAAGGCAGAAATGCAATCAAGGAAGCAAATATTCAGAGAACATTTAGCTAATGCTGATTATAATGAGCATATAGAGGCAGTAAGCGAGCTCTTGGCAGAATTTTTGGACATGGTAGCTTTACGAGGGGATAAACTGGGATTAACTAATGTGTTAGAACATAAGGTAAACTTAGAGAAAGGTACAAAACCCATTTTTTATTCCTGCATACCGCATATCTTTCAAAATCATAGAACAGGTAGAAAAAGAGCTCAATAAATGGGAAGAGGAAGGAATCATGAGACCTAGTGCATCTCCATACAACTTTCCTCTGTTAGCAGTGCCTAAGAAGGACGGTTCTGTCCGAGTATGTGTCAATTTTAGACATTTGAGTGAAAAAACAATACCCGACCAGTACCCAGTCTCATGCATACCAGATCTTTTTGTAGAAATTGGGGGACATAATATTTATAGCTCAATTGATGTAGCGCAGGGTTTTTTGCAGGTCCCTCTTAGTGAAAATGGTAAGGAATATATGGCCTTTTCAGTGCCCAAGGGACACTATGAATTTACCCAGATGCCGTTCGGTTTATCAAGTAGTCCGATGACCTTTACCAGGTTGGAAAACACAGTTTTGCAAGGGTTATTGGGTAAAAATGTTTTTGTGTACATGGAGGATATATTAATTGCAACAGACTCGATCGTGCAACACCTGGAAGTGCTTAAGGAAGTACTTAGGAGTCTTAGCTTAGCAGGATTGAAAATTAAGCTGGTTAACGTGTTCCTTCTTGAAAAAGCAAATCATATATTTAGGTCATGCCATATCCAAGGAAGGGGTTGGAGTAAACGACGATAAAGTCAAAGCAATAGCGGATTTTCGCAACCCGAAATCAAAGAAAAAAATGAAGTCATTCCTGGGTATGGCAGGATTTTTTCATAGGTTTGTGAAAGGATTTTCTAACATAGCAGCTCCTCTAACAGATGTATTGTGCGAAGACATTCAATTTCATTGGGGAAAACCCCAGGAAGAAAGTTTTCAAAAACTTAAGGACGCGTTAATGAATACCCCAGTTCTGAAATTTCTAGATTTCAGCAAAGCATTCACATTAGTGACTGATGCCAGTCAGGAGGGTACAGGTGCTTGCCTTATGCAAAACTTTGATGGGAAATTCAATCCCTTAGCATTTTATAGTAGGAAGTTTAGGACAAAGGGCAGCAATGAAAGATTAATGGCTACCGTAGATAAAGAAGCCTTTGCAATAGTATCAAGTTTAGTTCATTTTGAAATGCTACTGATGGGGAATAAAGTAGAAGTCCTTACAGACCACAAGCCATTATTGGACCTTTTTAATAAACCCAATTTGTCACCTAAAAGATCTCGATGGTTCTTAACTATCAGAGACTTTGACGCAAATCTCAAATATATAGAAGGAAAATTAAATGTAGTAGTGGAATTCCCTTAGTAGAAATTTTTATGATACAGAAGGATCTCAAGTTACGCTAGTTACTAGTGATTCTATACAATGGGATATGAGTCTCATAGAGCAAAGGCAGGCTGAAGATGAATTTTGGCAGACGCAAAAAACGTTTCTTAGAGGGGAATTAGTCAGGAAAGGTTATAAGTTACCTTTTTCGGGTTTAGAATTAGAAGGTAATCTGTTGGTGAGGAAAATTAAATATAAATTAAGGACTAGTGAAAGTAAGGGAGACACGACACAGATCGTAATTCTGAAAGTCCTAATTCCAGTGGTTTTGGTTATAGTACATTGCAGGTTCGGTATTCCACACTTGGGGAGGAAAAATAGAAAAAAACGTATAATGAGGTGGCGTGCTAATATATTTGGAAAAATATGGGGAAAGATGTGGAAAATTTTTTGAAAAACTACAGTATGCAGGTGCTTGCAAACCTGCAAGGATAACTTCCTGCAAATTAGGGTCATATCTGATACCAAGTAGACCTTTTCAGAGAATACAATAGGATATCCTAAGAAATTTTTGTGAATCTAGATATGTGAATAAGTACCTGTTGGTAATAATAGATGAACTAACGAGGAGAGTAGAAATTTTTCTACTCAAGCATAAAACAGCTGAAGAAGTTGCTATAGCATTTTTCAATGGTATCATTTGCAGATATGGCTCACACGAGGTTTTATTGACCCACTATGGCAGAGAATTTAAATAAACTTTAGAATGTTGGCAAAGAAGGTCATGGGGATACAGAAAGTAACAATTATTCCATACAGGCCTGAAGCTAATGGGTTATGTGAACGGGCAAACAGGAAAGTGCTCGAAGCTCTCAGGAAGACTGTAGGAGGAAATTATAAAAACTGGGATAGATATATAAATGTTGTTAGACATAACATCAGCACTATGGTTAGTGATTCCATAAAAATGTCTCCATTTGAAGCATTGTTTGGTTGCCAAGAACGAGGCACATTTGATCTGTTAACTATACCTCATCATGGAGATATACAATCGAAGCATTTAATTTCCACAGCAAAGGAGACTTACCTGTCTCAGCCGTAATCCTCTTGAGGCTACGACCCGAGAAATGGTGGAAAGAAGTAATAAAAAAACATTCAATGTTAAAATCGCTGTTGGATACAAAATATTCTTAAAATCAATGTGAGAATGAACTAAATTACAAAATTTGAAAGTCCTTTTAGAGTTATTGAGGAAAATACAGGAAACAGATTTATAGTCTTAGATGAAAGACAGGTCGGTTGAAATTAACTCATATATCTAAACTGAAAAGGGTTGGTTGTAGTAACTAATAATAATATTGCGCAGTTGCATTTTTTTTCTGATTTTGCAAATTGATGACGAGATGTGATTAATTAGTTTAATGTAACTTTTTTTCCCCCTTTCATTTCTTCTACTATTTTTCTTATTATGCGCAAACTGCGGCGACTTGGCGTAAAAACCAGAGGTAATTATTTCATGATGAAAAACGGGGTGGAAAATATGGGAAATTTCTGTTAAGTTGAGAAATATTATAAGAGGTCTGTGTGGTGATTTCTGGCAGTATTGGTTTATTGGGGCTGAATTTTTTGTGGCTATAATTTTTGGTGGTGATCTCTGGTTTTACGAGCCAAAGAGGTGGGGATTGTGGTTCTTTTGGTGTTATGGCTCTTGGGGGGGGTGGGGGGGCGGGGGACTAGTGCATTGTGGTTTTATGGGGCCCTATAAAGGTGTTGTATTTTTATATTCACCAGTGGTTATATTTGGCGGTATATAATTGTTGAATTGTGGTTTTCTGTGGTTTATATCAAGACTAGGTGATTATTGGGCTTTTGTATACATGTGGCAGTATGATGAATGAGTTACGTTTTCGAGGACAATTTTTGGGTACCCTTGAGGTGAGAACGAGGATGTCCTGAGGATAATTTTTGAGGAATGTGGTTCTATAGTATCAGTAAAGATTTATTGAGGATTCCCATCGACGATTTCATAAATGATTTTTGGGCCATTTGAATGAATGATGATTTCTGAGTTTACGAGTCTGACTAGACAAGTCTATAGTGCGATTTGAGCACATGCTGTATACACAGGTGGCTTAATGCTGACAATGCAGTTGTTAATATTTTCTTTTGGAGTTGATTACTCGGAGGTTTGCACCGTTTTCAGGAATGTCGATGATGACATTCCATGGGGAAGAATTTAAGGGGTCTATTCGGGTTGATAGGATATGTTGCGCCAGCAAATTCTGTAACAATACATATTACGTTTTATATGGAAAAGCATTGAATTACATATATTTTTTTTCTCTCCTTATACATTTTGTAATGGAAAAGATGAATTTTTTTTTTTTCCTACAAGGGAAACTTGTAATCGGGGTTAAGCTTTACATAGGATTTCTATTATAGAAAGGAGGTAGAATTTATCTTGGAATATGTAAGATAGAAGGGATATTCAGCATTACGTTTGATGGAGGTTAGCTATATAAACATTACAGGGGTTTTGCTGTATAGACATTATGGGGGTTTTTGATAGTATATTTGTCAGATACGGGAGTAGTTATGAGGATTCAGTGAGTAAAGATCATATTTTATTTTAGCGAGGAATTTTAGTCCTTAATAATTGACTATGGGATTGGGTATATTAGTTTATGACAGATTCGTGTGTTAAAGCAAGACTTTATTTGTTCTAAGATCATGTAGACTTTTCAAATATAGACACACAATGACTTTAGAGAATTTCCAACTTCACGTGAGGGTGACGACGAAAACAACTTAGGATTCACAACGCCAGAGGTCGGATCTTCACACGGGCGATGAGGTTACGGATCGCCTTAGCATGGACGAGATGTCGTCAATGGATCATCCCACGATAGTCTACAATCTTCTATGAGGCGGGTGCAAGACGTACTTGCATGGGAGTCACGGGATATTTCAAGTTGACAACGAGGTGGCGGTTACGATTCCTTTATCGGAAGACGTTGAGTCTACAGTTCAGCAACAAGGGTGTTAGGATACACCTTCAGGGGTCGCAGACGCTTAATAATGGCGCATGCTGAGTTGTTTCGAGATGGTTCACGCGCTCAGCCAGGACCTAAAATTATTCGACAAAAGTGTTCGGGAAACACTTACATGGGACCACGGGGCGGTTCAAGTTCCACCTACACTGGAGACGGTTATGGTTCCACTGCTAGAGGATAATGATGGGGATGAATTCTTCTTCGACGAACGCTACACAGTTCCAGTAATTGCAGTTATAATAGCTATAATGATAGTCGAAATGTGTGTTATAGGGGCTATCTTGCAAATATTATGACCTAGTATATACCAGTAGCCAATGTGGTGTGCGACAGGGATGCACAAAAGACATAAGTGGCCAAGCCATCTTAAAGGCACAGTAATCGGGTAGTTAACCTTAGCTCTTGCCAGTTAGAGACAAGTGCAAAATGCTAGATTCCTCGAAGATGCTGAAATGAAAAAACAGACAGGATAGTGTACCAGTGCGCCTTTGTGGTCAGTGACGCCTCGGAGATCACGAGTTTCTGGCGTGAAGCATGCATGCCTATTGTGTGCCAATCGGTGTGTGTGTGTGTGTGTTCGTAACGAACTGAAAATGACATATTATCTGAAGAACAATAGCAAAAGGGAGACTCACTGATTTTGATTGACAGAGTGTGGAACACGCCTGGAAGAGGTGTTGCAGGTCCGTCGGACAAGGTACCGTAAAAAAGAACTTTGAAAAGGTTAACATTTTTAGTGACAGTTACTTAAGTCTAGAGAAATGGAAATGAGGTGTGGCACACATTTTTCATTGACTAACTTTAATATTTAAGTGATGTCATAATTGTGGTCTCTTTATTTCAGATGGATTCGAAGTCACCAATGGGTTTATTCTCTGACTGGTTTTGACTATTAATAAACTATTAATGTTTGGACACTTAGGAGAAGAGGGGGTACTCACTTAAATATGATTTTGAGAGGAATATGATAGTTAAACGTTCCTTTTGAGTCAGACTTAATTAATTTTATTCCATTTTAATGTTAGCTAATTTTGGGAAATAAAAGATATTTTTGTAACCACGGGAGTTTATCTTTGCCGAGTTTGACTTTCAGCCAACTCCAAAGAGGGCATGCAACGGAACAAGGGTAGGTTAAGTTGCCAGTTAGATGTTATGTTTTGATTCATTTTGTTTAAACGAGTGTCATTTGACCTAAAAAATCCCTAACAATATATATATATATATATATATATATATTATTATATATATATATATATATATATATATATATATATATCACAAATGGTTCGATATCCAATTCACCTTATACCTCGGGAATAACTTATACTCATGGGAATTTATAGTTCCCTATGTGTGTCAAGTAATTCCCGAGGTTTAGCAATTATGGATATTTAACGACATTTGTGAAGATAGAAAATTTCACGGTGTATGTAACAAAACTTCACATATATGTTATATTTATGTATCAATTTTATATATTATATGAGTGTGTGTTTTAAAAAAGTTTAGCGTACTTTGTCAGCAGAATTACCTGTCCCCTCGGATAACCAATATCTGTAATGATATGCAAGAGGCGGATCTATTGTTAAAACAGAGATTACTCTTCTATGCTTAGCTTGTCTAGCTCCATTTTGACATAGAAATATCGGTGCTCTCTAATTCACATTTGATACTTGATGCCAAATATGTATCTCAGTTCAAGACATTTGGCTGAATTAACCACAAATTTATTTTCAACCAAGTGTAAAATTGGATTACGATTAATAAAGGTTTGATGGCATCCTCCCCCTTCTTCATAGCCCCAGGGTTCCATAACCCTTTTCCCCACTCACCCACCCCCAACCCCCCAGTAGATTTTTCTTGTTGAAATGGGGCCGCTTTATCACCTCAGAGAGTTAGATGGGTAGGGGGGCATGGGGCTAGGGTGCTGAAGGTGGTCCTTGGGTGGGGGAACCCCCATGGCTGCCATATCAAAGGAAATATGAATGTAACAGTTGTTGGCATCATGGTTGATGGTTATCTCCACATTTTAATTAAACTCTGATAAACACCCTATCCAATTTCAAAAGCAATCGTAAACTATTCGGCGATGTGTATTGCCGCTGAGTGATCTAATTAATATTTGTCAAAAAGGAAAAAAAAGCAGATGTACAAACGAAAAGAGGTTTATGTTATGTAAAGGAAAAAATTAATCCAGTGATTATTTAGTTAAGTGGGATGAGATTGTGGTTAAATCTCTCTCTCTCTCTCTCTCCTCTCTCTCTCTCTCTCTCTCTCTCTCTCACTACACACACTTGTGTATCCTTCCAAGCTCTTTATTAATACAGTGTTTTTATTTTTTATTCCCTAGTCTTTTTGTTGATGGGACATGGGTATCTATTCATTTTTCCTCTTATTATTTCGTTGTCATTCAATATCAGTCCATCTGGTGTTTCCCAGGAATCGGCTGACTTTCATCGTCCTCTTAATCTCTCCTGATTAACAACGTTTATCTCATTAGATACCTAAGAATAGAAACACAAAAGCTTTTCTTTAGAAAAACTGCTCCACGTTTGTCACGGAAGTCGATGTATGACACCCTGCACAGAAACTTCGGTCCCTTACCTCCCCCCCCCCCATTCACCCCCCCCTCATCTCTCTCTCTCTCTCTCTCTCTCTCTCTCTCTCTCTCTCTCTCTCTCTCCCCTCCCTTAGAAATATTCAACGTAAATCACAAGATTTCTATTTACATCACCGTCAATGCAAACTCTCTCTCTCTCTCTCTCTCTCTCTCTCTCTGTCCTTGGGATAGGTATCTGTTAATCATTTTGGTAAGCAGTTGGTACGACGCCCAATGGCTGCCCACCTTACTTTTTCAGAAGCACTTTAGGACATGGGCTTCCCCCCGTGGGGTATGCCCCACAATCATTTTCTTCCTTCTGGGGAAAGACTTGGCAAGCAGCTGTTGTCCAAGGGTTGCCGCCATGCTTCCTCAGAAGAACTCTTGAGTGAATAGTAACCTTTTTGGCCAAGTGGTCAAGTGTCCCACACAAACATGTGTCATCCCCAGGGAAACACTTTTGGCAAGCAGCTGGTCTTCCAAGGGCTGCCCATCAAGCTACTTCAGAAGCTCTCTTGGGATGCAACAGTGAGCTGTTTGGCCATAAGTGTTTCCCATAGGTAGCGGGGAGTGACCCACCAACATTCCTGCCGCCCCCCCCCCCCCCCCCCCCCTCCCCCCCCACCCCCCGGAAAAACATTTGGCAAATAGCTGGTCATCCAAGGGTTGCTCACCATGCTTCTACACAAGCACTCTTGGGTGAACAGTCAGCTGCTTGGCCACAAGTCTCTCTCTCTCTCTCTCTCTCTCTCTCTCTCTCTCTCTCTCTCTCTCTCTCTCTCTTAACATTCTGTGTCAACTATGTAAGACAACAGTTCATAACACCATCGAAGGAAACTCTCTCTCTCTCTCTTCTCTCTCTCTCTTTTCAGTAGGTCTCTTACTCTGGAAGAATGAAATCCTCCCCTTTCATTCCTTCCGACGTTTTGTGCATTCACGTCATATCGAAGTTGTCTTCAAAGCAGCTCCATTCGAAGAATAGCGGCAGGAACGCCTCGCTCACATTTCCTTTCTCGCCTCTTAAATGAATTCGGGATTTTCTCTCAGGCATTTATTTATACTTCCAACTTATAGGGTACAGATTTTTTTTCTTTGTGGAAGGAGACAAATGATACGTTCTTGACATCCATAATAATATTGCCCTTGGGAAATTGCCTTCTAAGTAGTATTTTATAATCTCATGCAATATCATGCATTTGATTATGTGTTTATGTCTGCAGTGTGTTATTAGATTATGTATTAATGGATATTCATATACTTTTATTTTAAACTTGAATTACGTGGCTCCTGTCTTGCAATTGAAAGGGTTAAACTCTCTCTCATGTGTATGAGTGTAAAATTAGGGACTTTAGATTAGGGAGATTAGACCAAATACGGAATAAGACGGCAGTGATACCAAAGCAGAAAATTGCCTGCGCATAGATAGAACGGCATTGAGGGAGATGAAAGGACTCCGGAACAGTTGCACCTCAAAGGGAACTGACACCTGTTAAGGGGAGAGGGAATCATATTCAAATAAAGATCAAATAACCTTCGAAATCTCATGTTTATACCGACAAGAGGATTTTAGAGGCTATCTGATAAAAAGATGAGGACCCTTTAAGATTTATGTAAATGATTGAGGAAGACTCTCTCTCTATTCTCTCCTCTCTCTCTCTCTCTCTCTCTCTCTCTCTGGAAATCCTTCAAGAGGTTTTTTTTCCTTTTTGGTGGGGCTGGAAACCTTCCGGTCTCCCGATACTGCTCAAGTAAGAAAGAAGATGGAAATAAAATAGCGCCTCGGTGGCATATTGATGTTTGAAGGTGCTGTGTTTACATTCGATATTTGGAGAGATCCATCGCTTTTCTGTGCAATAGGAAAAAAAAAAAAAAAAAAAAAAAAAAAAAAAAAAAAAAGAGAGGTCGTTGACTTATTACATTCATATTCTCCTTTAATCGTTGTTTTCATTCATCTTTTGATGATAGTTTTTCCCTCCATTGCCTTCGTTCATATATTTTTTTTTTAATTTTTTTTAAGTGATATTCTGCGTACGGAAACAGCGGAGAGTGTGAAAGAAAAGGCGAATCACGTTGAAGGTATTGGTCAGGGCAGCTTCGCTCTTCCGTCTCGAAAATTGTCGGAAAAAGAAACTGTTAAAGGAAACCCATAGATCAAAAGTTCTCTGTCTGCCGTGCTCCCGCTCACAACTGTTAAGGTGCGTTGAATTAGGTGCCACATGGTATTTTATTCATGTTTCTTTTTTTAGTTGGAATTGTGAGTCGATGTCATGTGCCTTTTACTATTTATTTTCAACCAATTCTTATGTCTAAATATAAATATATATATTATATTTATATATATATATATCTATATATATATATATATATATATATATATATATATATCATTCGAGCTACAAATGCCCTGCCCTTTAATATCTAAATTCGCTCTACCTCGGAATTGATATATTTTCATATATTTACCGAAAGGGAATTTTTTAGTTGATGATAATTTCGTCCCCCCATGGGATCGAACCACCGTCCAAGTGGACGGGAACGAAATCAGGACAGACAGTGAGGTTATCCAATCGGCCAACAGAGACGCTATAAGTTTATATCGATTCTGACCTTAAAATCATCACCGCCTCGAACTCGGTGCTTTCGTAATTAGAATCGATATGAAACCCCATTTACCGTGTTAGCCAATTCAAGCGTTTGACCCACATAGCCTTTTGTTATGATAATTATCACATGGAACCGTGATTCATTTATATATCATTCGAGCTACAAATGTCCTTTTAATATCTAAATTCGCTCTACCTCAGAATTGATATTTTCATATATGTACCGAAGGGGAATTTTTAGTTGATAATAATTTCGTCCCTCCATGGGATCGAACCACTGTCCAAGTGGACGGAATGAAATCAGGACAGACAGTGACGCTATCCAATCAGCATCAGAGACGCTATAAGTTTATATCGATTCTGACCTTACAAATCCCCCTCAAACTCGGTGCTTTCATAATTAGAATCGATATAAAACCCCGTCTACCATGTTACTAGCCAATTCGAGCATTTGACCCACGTAGCCGTTTGTTAATTCAATAATTATCACATCGAACCGTGACTTCATTTAATATCATTCATTGAGAGCTAAAACAAAATGTCCTTTAATATCTAAATTTGACTCTACCTTGGAATTGATATATTTTCATATATGGTAGAGAAGGGGAATTTTTTAGTTGATAATAATTTCGTCCCCCTATGGGATCGAACCACCGTCCCAGTGGACGGGAACAAAATCAGGACAGACAGTGATGCTATCCAATCAGCCAACAGAGACACTATAAGTTTATATCGATTCTGATCTTACAAATCACCCTTGAACTCTGTGCTTTCGTAATTAGAATCGATATGAAACCCCGTCTACCATGTTAGCCAATTTGAGCGTTTGACCCATGTAGACTTTTGTTATGATAATTATCACATCTAACCGTGATTCATTTATATATCATTCAAGCTACAAATGTCCTTTAATATCTAAATTCGCGCTACCTTGGAATTGATATATTTTCATATATGTACCGAAGGGGAATTTTTTTAGTTGATAATAATTTCGTCCCCCCATGGGATCGAACCACCTCCCAAAGTGGATGGGAACGAAATCAGGGCAGACAGTGACGCTATCCATCAGCCAACAGAGACGCTATAAGTTTATATCGATTCTGACCTTACAAATCACCCTCGAACTTGGTGCTTTCGTAATTAGAATCGATATGAAACAGCGTTTGACCCACGTAGCCTTTTGTTATGAATAATTATCACATCGAACCATGATTCATCATATATCATTTGAGCTACAAATGTCCGTTAATATCTAAATTTGCTCTACCTTGGAATTTACATATTTTCATATATGTACCGAAGGGGAATTTTTTTAGTTGATAATAATTTCGTCCCCCTATGGGATCAAACCACCGTCCAAGTGGATGGGAACGAAATCAGGACAGACAGTGATGCTATCCAATCAGCCAACAGAGACGCTATAAGTTTATATTGATTCTGACCTTACAAATCACCCTTGAACTCGGTGCTTTCGTAATTAGAATCGATATGAAACCCCGTCTACCATGTTAGCTAATTCGAGCGTTTGACCCACGTAGCCTTTTGTTATGATAATTATCACATTGAACCGGGATTCATTTATATATCATTGCGAGCTACAAATGTGCTTTGAATATCTTAAAATTTGCTCTACCCTCGGAAATTGATACTATTTTTCATATATGTACCGAAGGTTAATTTTTTAGTTGATAATAATTTCGTTCCCCCCTGGGATCAAACCACCGTCCAAGTAGACGGGAACGATATCAGGACAGACAGTGACGCTATCCAATCAGCCAACAGAGACGCTATAAGTTTATATCGATTCTGACCTTACAAATCACCTTCGAACTCGATGCTTTCATAATTAGAATCGATATGAAACCCCGTCTACATGTTAGCCATTTTGAGCGTTTGGACCCACGTAGCCTTTTGTTATGAATAATTATCACATCGAACCGTGATTTCAATTTATATATCATTCGAGCTACAAATGTCCTCTTTAATATCTAAATTTGCTCTACCTTGGAATTGATATATTTTCATATATGTACTGAAGGGGAATTTTTTAGTTGATAATAATTTCGTCCTCCCATGGGATCGAACCACCGTCCAAGTGGACGGGAACGAAATCAGGACAGAGTGACGCTATCCAATCAGCCAACAGAGATGCTATAAGTTTATATCGATTCTGACTTACAAATAAACACCCTTGAGCTCGGTGCTTTCGTAATTAGAATTGATATGAAACCCCGTCTACCATGTTAGCCAATTCGAGCGTTTGAAACCCACGTAGCCTTTTGTTATGAATAATTATCACATGGAACCGTGATCCATTTATATATCATTCGAGCTACAAATGTCCTTTAATATCTAAATTCGCTCTACTCGGTGCATTTGTAGCTCGAATGATATATAAATGAATAACGGTTCGATGTGATAATTATTCATAACAAAAGGCTACGTGGGTCAAACGCGCGAATTGGCTAACATGGTAGACGGGGTTGCATATCGATTCTAATTACGAAAGCACCGAGTTCGAGGGTGATTTGGAAGGTCAGAATTGATATAAACTTATAGTGTCTCTATTGGCTGATTGGATAGCGTCACTGTCTGTCCTGATTTCGTTCCCGTCCACTTGGAAGGTGGTTCGATCCCATGGGGGACAAAATTCATTATCAACTAAAAAATTCCCTTTCGGTAAATATATAAAAATATATCAATTCCGAGGTAGAGCAAATTTAGATATTAAAGCACATTTGTAGCTCGAATGATGTATAAATGAATCACGGTTCGATGTGATAATTATTCATGACAAAAGGCTACGTGGGTTAAACGTTCGAATTGGCTAACATGGTAGACGGGGTTTCATATCGATTCTAATTACGAAAGCACCGAGTTCGAGGGTGATTTGTAAGTCAGAATCGATATAAAACTTATAGCGTCTCTGTTGGCTGATTGGATAGCATCACTGTTTTTTCCTGATTTCGTACCCGTCCACTTGGACGGTGGTTCGATCCCATGGGGGGACGAAATTATATCAACTAAAAAAATTCCCCTTCAGTACATATATGAAAAATATATCAATTCCAAGGTAGAGCGAATTTAGATATTAAAGAAATTTGTAGCTCGAATGATATATGAAATGATTCACGGTTCGATTTGATAATTATTCATATAATACTATCTATATATATATATATATATATATATATATATATATATATATATATATATATAAATATAATATATATATATGGGGATACAATCCACAATGATGTAAAATCCTCTTGTAGTTTAAAATATATATTTCTTGTACAGGATTAAGGCTTTCGACCATCAGCTGTGGTCTTGTTCACCTAAATGTGAACAAGACCACAGCTGATGGTCGAAAGCTTTAATCCTGTACAAGAAATATATATTTTAAACTACAAGAGGATTTTACATCATTGTGGATTGTATCCCCATTTACTTAGAGGTACGACATACTACCTGGCTTCTGCATATTTATATATATATATATATATATATATATATATATATTATATATATATATATATATATGTATGTATGTATGTATGTATATGCATATACTATACGTATGTTATATATATGAATATATACACAAATATACATATATATATTTATGTGTGTTGTACAGAAGGATTGCAAAACGCTGCTCGTGATGGCAAAATAATTGAATCGTTTTACTGGGTTTTTTTTATTTCTTTATAAAAGTAAACTTCCAAAGGAAACCTCATGCCAATTCATTTGCTTTAATCCTTCATTATTTTTCAGTTTTCCAGAGGCTAATTCTGCTTTGGTTGGCGGCGGGGGTGGGGGCTGGGTTCCAGGTTTTGGTTTGGAAGTTTAATGTTACTAAAAAAAAGAGAAAGGGAAAACTTTTGGAAACGTAGAAAACCCAATTCAGTTGGAAGGAACCTTATTGAATAGGTTTGCTTGTAGCAAAGTTATTTTTCATTGCAGCTGTTCGGGTGTATATGGATGTTTTGGTGGTCCATGACACCTTGATTTTTCATTGTTTTCCGTAGATTACGAGTGGCAGATTCGTAGCGCATCCATTTTGCCTAAAACATAGTGCTCTACAGACACTGGATGTGCGAGAGCTTCTACATTTTCCTCTCTCTCTCTCTCTGTCTTTCTCTCTCTCTCTCTCTCTGCTCTCTCTCTCTCTCTCTCTCTCTCTCTCTTCCCCATATATATATATATATATATATATATATATATATATATATATATATATATCATATATATATATATATATAATATTTATAGAGGTAGATAAATATAAACTCAATTTTGTACCATAAGGCTATTCCCTCTTTAAATGTGTTGGGGCCAGAAAAGTGCGTATTTTTGCAGTGTCTAAAGTTTAATTGGTCTGTTCTATAATTCTAGCATTCTGATGAGCTAAGAGCTTGACATGAAGATTGGAAAACTAAAGTTGTATTTTATGGATGGCTATATTTCCCTCTATGGCACCATGGCCGGGCATAGCGTAAGCCTTCTCGCTCAGTCCATAAAACTCGTAGATTATATTAATTTTACACAAACCACGATCGTGTACAAGAACTCAATATCATGAATTTTATTGCACAATGATAATTGTTTTGCCCATCTCTCCAGCCTCAGTCTGTTATTTTTTGTTTTATATTTATTCACTCGTGTTTATTATTAGGAGCTATTCGCGTTTCATGTATAATTGATCCCATAAAGATTTTTCTACATGAATTGCTATTTTATCAGTAGCCGAATAACTGAAATCAATTAACAAAAGCCGCATACTGAACCAAAACAAAAATAGAACTTCCGTAGTTCTGGAAAGAGAGGAAATTGAGATACGTAATTTTGAGGACGAATGTGCTTACCAAACGAATTCAATTTAGATTCATGTTGCTGCTGAGCCAGAAAAAAAGTTAACCAAATCTATAATTGCTGTTCAAACATACATACAGATACTTGCACTGACTCTGAGAAATGACAGGGAGAGATGTAAATGGCCTCCATAACTCTAATATTTCAAGTAATGAACATTGCCATTCCGTCACTATCACAAATCTGTTTGGGGCCTAACGAGAATTATGGGCGGCATGCATCTCACAGGTGTTCTGGAATGCGTGGTAGGATAACGATTATTGCATCATTTGGAATATTTAGGATGAGCCGATGCAAAGATTAAATGCTCCCTGTGCGCCGTTTGGAGGATTCTTGGATATGAAATGGAAGGTTGTCGGTAGTTCATTGAGATTGCATATGTTTCTAAGGGTATTGTTCTTTATATTCCTCCTTTTGTCATGTAATTACGTCTCCATATTCTTAGCATAGTTCCTTATTCCCTCTGCTATTCACTGTGCATTTTACTTTGCAGTTATTCTGTCGTTTAGTCATAAATCAATTGTTTGGTTGCGCTTTTATTTTCTACATCTTAGAGTGGGTTTGAATTTTACATTGCTTCTATTATTGATATTTATAAATTTTATTTTATTCTTTTTAAAATAGGTTTCCAAAAAACCATCACCAAGGTGACATTTTTTTTTAGCTGTTCAGACATCATCATTTCTAAATGTGTGTCATATAATTTATATATTCTAATGTTTCTCTATATCTCTAACTTTCTGCTTATTGCAGAATCTTTTATCTACATAGTTATGTATCTATTATTTCCATGTGAACGCATCTGCGCTGCAGTGAAGGTTTCTTTCACATTTCACAATAGACAATTTTCCATCTTGTTTAGTGTACGGAATTATATTGATTACGTTACGAATAAATTGGTTCTATCTACTTCATCTCGTCCACAGTATCTTTACAGCTGGAGATCTGTTTACTGCCATATGGATGGTGAAGGTATTCTGCTTGTGTAAGGGGAGGTTTATGATAATCCACCCCATAGGGACGGGTTCATGAGTGGATGTGCTTCAATATGGATAATATTAAATTGTTCCATATTAGTGCATGTGGTTCGTTGTTGCTTAGTGGGATTCCAAGAGTAAAGCTGATCCCCCAGTGAGTGTGCGACAGAACCCTTTTGGCGGATGGGTTCAACATTCCCTCATTTCGATTAATTTGGATGTTTACATGAAATTATTACCCGTGCCGTTATGTGGGGGTCTTTTCAGGACGTGATTAATAAGTTGTTTACTAAGTTACTTAATTTCATTTTTTTATGAAATATATATATATATATATATATATATATATATATATATATATATATGAGAGCTTCCCAGTCAATAACGTTTTCTGTTTCCAGATGCTTCCTTTATCTTCCTTTTTCATTTTTATTTTTTTTTTTTTATTGTTCATTAATCAATTCGTTAATTACTGGAATTTTTTTTCCATTGTTTCTCAAACAATTCAAAAATTAGTTTGTAAAAAAACTGCAACGATCATGTTGAATTTACTTGTGAATTCATACTGTACCTTTCTTATCTTACTATTTTCTGTGTGTTCTTTGGTCCCTTTTCCTGTGATTAATTCGTTCATTTACATTCATGGAATTTCCTTTTTTCCTTACCAAGGAGTTCCTACTGTTATGCGCCAAATTCGGTCTTCTTTTACCTAGAGAGAGAGAGAGAGAGAGAGAGAGAGAGGGGGGGGGGGGTTTAAATGGTGATTAAAATTATTACGTTAATTCATCATATCACAAAGGACTGGATAATCTACCCAATGTGAACATAGAAATCGAAAGTATGTAATACCCAACCTGAGACGTACTATTGATTTGGTGCACTCAGAGGTGTACTCTTTTCTTCATCCCTCGATAGTACAGAATATTATTGTAGATGAAATTTTGTTATATAACAGTTATAGTCTGTTAAGGTAATATCTGTGGTCCCCTTTTGTAAAAGTGGCATTTTATCACCTCCAGTTGATATATTAATGAGAGAAAAGTCTCGATATCCCGTGATTTTGACAAATATGGAATTCCTAAAGATCACATTTGTTTCATGAATATGAACACAGCGAACATCCAACTGGTAAACAAACTGGTGAAGGTTTCTGGGGAAAGTTTGAAATTCGTATGTGAATTTGATAAGCTGGGATGTCTGGGGTCATTTGTGGAGTACGAGTCGGAGCTGTGATGTTTACGATTCGTGGACGATTTTTGTTTTAGACCTCAGGGTTTTGGAAACTTATTGAAAAATTGAGCCCTGACAATATAAAAAAAAAGGTCTGAAACCCCTCATAGTAATTGCTGGGATCCTCTTAAAATACTCAAATATTAAAGCCATTTTACAATTACATCTATCGGGGAACATAAAAGATTTATATAGTTAAACGCGGATTTTAGCTCCCGTAGATTAAGTATTTTATTCACCAAAAATTTCTTGATATGCAATGTGCGTTGCATAATAGGATATTTTGAATGTTATGTTTATCAGCCAGAAATACAGATATATATATATATATCTATATATATATATATATATATATATATATATATATATATATATATATATATATATATATATATACACACATATATATAAACATATATACTATATATGCATATATATCTACTTTTATATATATATATATATATATATATATATATATATATATATATATATATATATACGTAGATATACGTGGAGAGAGCGCGAGAGAGAGAGAGAGAGAGATTTCTCGGTTTAAGGTTAGTTCTAGAGGAAAGAGGACGAAGCAGTCACATGTGCATGTAGACTTACATTGCTTAGTTATTTACGAATCTCCCGTGTAGAGAGCTCCCACAATGTACCTTGATTCATACCCATTCGCATAAGGCTGGTCTGCATGGCGAACCATAAACAGTAAAGCCCATTCACCTTTACCCTTTAGCGCGTTAGATCATCTTCTTCCTCCTAATATAGAGTTTTACTTTGTTTTCAACAACCTGTTGCGTCTGTTTCTTTCCACGGGACTAAGCCACCTCAAAACACTTATATATTCTTTTACCTGCGCTAACATTTGAAAAACGTTGCTTGAACGTCTTCATAAATTTCAGCGATCACTTCCTGGTGTCACACGTACTACGCAAACAGCTCATTTCGCAAGCTTTATTCTTTTTCGTTTACTTGTTATAAACCTCAGCACTGTAACTCCATAGAGGTGAGATGATTCACCAATCCTCTACGTATCTATATTCTTACCTTGGCTTCATGGAACATTCTGGGACTCGCGACATCTCTCATTCTCATCATACCTTCACCCTTTAACCTTCCATTCTTATCCGGGTTTACTCACATATACCTTCCATTCTTATCCATATTGACATTCAGTGCTCCACAGCCCCGTTTTCAATTTGTCTCCATATCTTTACTCTTGCTCACGTTTACTCCCTTGCTTCACTTGCTAACACGTAAAATGTTTTTAGTTGCCTCTGCAGTTTCTCTTCACTATCTCAATTAGCAATTCCTACATAAACCCTTCCACCATCAATTCCTGGCCCATTTCTCATCACTCAAGCTTGCACATGCATTTTCTTTCCTTTTTATGAACTTCTGCGCGTTATCCATTCATAACAATATCGAACAGATAAGGAAGCCTGACACACCTTTGTCCCTAACCCATTTTTACAAGTCTTGCATATTTTAGCAAAAACATGGCTCCCATCATAAAAACCTTTAATCTCTCTTCGACTCGCCTTTCATACCATACATCTTCAGCACCCTCATTGCCTCTTTGTCAATTCTGCCTCAAGGCTTTCTAGGTACGTGTTTTACCAAATATATATTTTTTTACCCTTGCTTTCAGATGTCTCGCTACTTGTTCCACCCACCATTTTGTGCTTCCCTTATCAGTACATCTGTTATACACAGTTCAGAAACTAGGAGACACCTTCCGTGGTATACTAAGTAACGCTGTTCCCTCGATTTCTTCCAGTCGCCTCTATAACTTTGCTTTTTTATTGGGCGGATGAATGACACCTTTCATGCATCGCATTCCTTATGAACCCTCTCATCATCCAGGCATACCCTTCAAACCTTGGTTAGCCACTCAATCACACAGTCACTACCATGCCACAATATGGCTCTCACTATCCCATCATCTCATGGTAGCTTTCCATTCTGCCGCAACGTCAATTAATTTCCATACATCCCCTACAATCAGTTCAAAACAACATTTATGGAACATAGGTTCAAATCTGCCTTGCTTTTTTTGTCCCCATTCAACGAATCTTCAAAGTACTCCATGGAATCAGGACAGCAGTAGCTTCAGACAACTTCTTTCAATAATTTGTGGATCAGAAAATTCCTTTGTATATTTCATCAGTCTCTCTCTCTCTCTCTCTCTGAAGAAGAAGAGGAAGAGGAAGAAGAAGAAAAGAAAAAGAAGAAGAGGAAAACGGAAGAGAAGTAAACAAAATGAAATGACAGAAAAAAAATAAGGAAAACAAAGAACAAGAGTAGTGGATGCAGAGATACTCATTGTACTACATATGAGGCATAAAGCAGCATACCTACGAAGAAATAAATTACGATATGACAACAGAAAAGCAAATCCCGAAGAGGCTCTACCAGATCTATACAATGACGGGAAAGAGGAAAAAATAGACAAGAAAGACAAAATCTGCAACCTTTGAAAAGAGGGAATTGCAGATTTGGAGAAAGATGTTACAACAAACATCCTAAGATATGTCAAAACTATGAAAATATATGGTAAATGTGCATACTTAGATGGATATGGGGAGGGGATGATTGCAGAGATCTGCATCCAAAAATATGTAAAAAACTAAAAGAAGGAAAAGGATGTAAGTTCGACAAAAAATGCAAAATATATGCACCCTGTAGCATGAATCATAATCAAATAAATAACCAACCAAGTAATAAAATCCAAAATAAGAAAGAAACAAATAAAGAGAGAAATCAAGAATATCAGGTAAAAGAGAAAAGCAAACCACCAATGAGATATGCAGAGGTGTCAGCAAAAAAATTTTCAAAGCATCAGCTCCGAAATTCTACTCAAGAGATAATAACTGTATTTATTATGCAAGAGGATATTGCAGAAACGGGGAAAATTGCAGATTCAGACACAAAATGAATAATTATGATGAAGGAAGATCAAATATTATGGAAAAGTTGGATTTTTAATGTCAGAATTTCTGGAAATGAAAAAAAAGAACAACATACCAGAACAGGAAAGAGACATGGGAAAATCCTTATTACTACCAGTTATTAAATGAAGGAGAAAAACACGCAAAACCATCATAGTGATGATGCGCAGGGTTTCGTTTAGTTACGAATAACTCAAAAAGAAAAATAGAGTACTTAGAAGAACTAACCCAAAAATGAAAAGAAAATAGATATAAGAATATAAGTGAAACCTGGTATCCCAAGAGACTGGAATGATGATCAAATAAAAGGGTTCCAAACTTATAGATCAGATAGAAAAAATAGGAATCAAGGGGGAACCGCAATATATGGGAAAGACAAAAAAACAAGGAAAAAAATATATGAGAAATATAGTAACTCAGAATGATGAACTAATAGCGGTAGAATTTGAATCTGAAAAATTGATGAACATAGTAATATATAGACCTCCTAATACTAAAGAGTTTGACTTAATAATTGAAAAATTGGATGATATATGTAGAAAATCACAAGGACTGGACTATTCTCCTATCTGGTGACTTCAACTTTCCTTTCGTAGAATGGAAAGAACGAATAGGAGATTGTGGTTGTACTTATACATATAAAAAAGAGAGTAATAGTAGTGCAGAAGATAAGAGGCAATTTGAAAAAGCTATTAGATATGCTACTAGAATACAACATTCAACAAATAAATCACCTGCCAACAAAGAAAGGAAAATACTTTAGACCTAGTATTTGTGAACGAGATGAATTATGTTAAAGAAATAATAGTTTATAATGCGAGTATTTCAGACCATAAATGTCATAGATTAACAGTTCATTTCCAAAGCAAGTGAAAATAGAGATAAGCAAGAAATGAAAAAGTGGGAAGGATATGGAAAATACAAACTTCTACAGTAAAAATATAAAATGGTCAGAAATTAATGAAGAATTAAACAAAGATTGGGATAACATTTCGTAAGTGATGACATAAGGGTAAATACGGAGATATTATATAAAATATTGGAGAAAATAGTGGAAAAATATATACCGAAGAAGAAAAGTAAACATCATTCATGCATACCAAGAGACAGAAGGATCTTGTTCCAGAAAATCAGAAAATGGAAAAAAGGTCTTGCAAAAGAAAAAAATGCATGGAAAGTTATAGAACTAAAAAGTAAGATAGAAAATGCAGAACAAAAGATTATACAATCAAAAGAAAATGAAAAACGGGACTGGAAGAAAAAACCCTATTAAATATCAAGCAAAACCCCAAACTATTATACTCATATGCGAAGAAGATGAATAAAAGAAGAATAGAAATAGGCCCTCTGAGAATTGAAGGGAGAATAACGAATGAAAAAAAGGAAATTTGCAACATACTGGCAGAACGATATAAGAGAGAATTCACCCCTAGAATAGATAATGAAGATAATGATATAGAAGTAAGGGATGAAAATAGTGATATTTAGCTGACATAGATATTAATGAAGCTGATATTGTGCAGGCTATTAATGAAATTAAAAATGGAGCTGCTGCAGGGCCAGATGGAATTCCTGCTATTTTGTTAAAGAAAGTAGTTCATTCTATCGCAAAAGCCACTTGCAATATTATTAAGACAAAGTGTAGATACAGGCAAGATATATGATGAGACAAATTAGCATATATTACCCCTACTTTCAAAGTGGATCAAGACTAGAGGCAAGTAATTATAGGCCTGTGAGTCTAACATCACATATTATGAAAAGTGTATGAAAGGGTAATGAAGAAAAATATTATGAAACATTTAATAAAAAATAATTTGTTTAATAAAGGACAACATGGTTTCGTACCCGGAAAAAGTACACAAACCCAACTGTTAGTCCACCGTGAGAACATATTCAAAAAAATATGAAAAGCGGAAATGAAACAGATGTGGTTTATTTAGACTTTGCAAAAGCTTTTGATAAAGTAGACCATAATATATTAGCGAAGAAAATTAGAAAAAAACACAATATCGTGGATAAAGTAGGAGATGGTTAAAAGAATTTTTACACAACAGAAAACAGATAGTTATTGCAAACGACGAGAAATCGGATGAAGCCAAGGTAATATCCGGTGTGCCGCAAGGTACGGTGTTAGCTGCAATACTGTTTGTTATTATGATTGAAGACATAGACAATAATGTTAAGGATTCGGTAGTGAGTAGTTTCGCAGATGACACAAGAATAAGTAGAGAAATTACTTGTGATGAAGATAGGAACGCTCTACAAAGAGCCTTAACAAAGTATATGATTGGGCAGAGGTAAATAAGGATGGTATTTAACTCTGATAAATTTGAATCAATAAATTATGGAGACAGAGAAAGAAAGCTATATGCATATAAGGGACCTAATAATGAGACCATCACAAATAAGGAAGCAGTTAAAGACCTTGGTGTGATGATGAATAGGGAACATGTTATGCAATGATCAAATAGCAACTCGTGTTTGGCAAATGTAAAGCAAAAATGGGAATGTTGTTAAGGCACTTCAAAACAAGAAAAGCTGAACACATGATTATGCTTTATAAAACATATGTTCGTAGTCCACTTGAATATTGCAATATGATATGGTACCCACACTATCAAAAGGATATTGCACAAATAGAGAGTGTACAAAGGTCCTTTACAGCTAGAATAGAAGAAGTTAAGGACCTAGACTACTGGGAAAGACTACAATTCTTAAAATTGTATATAGTCTAAGAAAGGGAAGCGAAGAACGCTACATGATAATTGCAGGCATGGGAAAACAGATAGAAGGTAATAGCAGAAAATACATGGAACACTAAAAATATCAGAAAGAGCAAGCAGAGGTAGATTAATAGTGCCAAAACTATACCAGGTGAAAAATAAGGAAAGCACACAGACATTAATCCACTACGCACCAGCATCGATAATGCAGCGTCTTTATTCAATGCGTGCCAGCTCATCTGAGGAATATATCAGGAGTGAGCGTAGATGTGTTTAAGAATAAGCTCGACAAATATCTAAACTGCATCCCAGACCATCCAGATTGGAAGATGCAAAATATACCGGAAGATGTACTAGCAACTCTCTGGTAGACATTAGAGGTGCCTCACACTGAGGTACCTGGGGTGCAACCCGAACAAGATGTAAGGTAAGTAAGGTAAGGTCTCTCTCTCTCTCTCATATGCATGTACATCATTTTTTTCTTTCATTGAATGTCTCATCTTTTTTTTCATTTTCTCATTCCATCCATCCCATCACTGTATATTTGATTGGCGAGTAGGGGCCTAGTGGTACCTCGCTGTGGGTGGGTTAAAATCCCTCCACGGAAGGAAAAGGATTTTTTATTTACTTCCCATCTGAATTAGACAGGTAGTGCTAAGCTTATCCAAAAGGCATAATGAAGTTCAGACGTTAAAAGATAATTATTTTTAAAAAAGACGAAAACATATACAAATAAAATAAAAATACATATAAAAGTGAATATATATATATATATATATATATATATTATATATTATATATATGTGTGTGTGTGTGTGTGTGTGTGTGTGTGTGTGTGTATGACTACTGGACGATGGGACAGGTAAGTCATTGAAAGTTTGTAACTTCATGAATATAACCATCGTTTGATACCATCTTGTTAAAGTGAGGTCCAGTTATTCTATACTATATCAATATATATATATATATATATATATATATATATATATATATATATATATATATATATATATATATATATATATATATATATATATATATATATATATATATATATATATATATAAGGATAGATAGAAGACAGAGAGGGAATTTCGTTGCTTAGAAGC
>NC_061101.1:32570526-32623629 GCF_015104395.2 Macrobrachium nipponense
GGAGGAAGGAGAAGATGATCTAACGCGCTAGAGCGTAAAGGTGAATGGTCTTTACTGTTTATGGTTCGACAGGCAGACCAGCCTTATGCGAAGGGGTATAAATCAAGGTACACTGTGGTAGCTCTCTACACGGGAGATTCGTAAATAACTGAGCAATGTTGAGCTACATGCAGATGTGACTGCTTCGTCCTCTTTCCTCTAGAACCACCCTTAACGGAGAAATCTCTCTCTCTCGCTCTCTCCACACACACACACACATACACACACACACACACACACACACACACACACATATATATATATATAATAATATAATATATATATATTTATATATAATATCTATATATATATAATTAAGTAATATATATGCATATATACTATATATAATATATATATATTATAATATAATATATATTTATTATATATATATATATATATTATATATTATATACTATATATATGTATATATATATCTGTATTTCTGGCTCATAAACATAACATTCAAAATATCCTAGTATGCAACGCACATTGCATATCCAAAGAAATTTTTGGTTGGGGGGGAATAAAACTTACTTAATCTACGGCTTTAATATGGCTTTAATATTTGAGTATTTTAAGAGGATCCCAGCAATTACTATGATGGTTTCAGCCCTTTTTTGACATTGTCAGGGCTCAATTTTTCAATAAGTTTCCAAAACCCTGAGGTCTAAAACAAAAATCTTCCTACGAATTGTAAACATCACAGCTCCGACTCGTACTCCAAAAATGACTCCAGACATCCCAGCTTATCAAAATTCACATACGAATTTCAAACTTTCCCCAGAAACCTTCACCAGTTTGTTTACCAGTTGGATGTTCGCTGTGTTCATATTCATGAAACAAATGAGATCTTTAGGAATTCCATATTTGTCAAAATCAGGGGATATCGAGATTTTTCTCTCATTAATATATCAACTGGAGGTGATAAAATGCCACCTTTACAAAAGGGGACCACAGATATTACCTTAACAGACTATAACTGTTATATAACAAAATTTCATCTACAATAATATTCTGTATTATCGAGGGATGAAGGAAAAGAGTACACCTCCGAGTGTACCAAATTAATAGTACGTCTCAGGTTGGGTATTACATACTTTCGATTTCTATGTTCACATTGGGTAGATTATCCAGTCCTTTGTGATATGACGAATTAACGTGATAATTTTAATCACCATTTAACCTCTCTCTCTCTCCCTCTCTCTCTCTCTCTCTCTCTCGTCTCTCTTCACCTTCTCCTCTCTCTCCTCTCTCTCTCTCTCTCTCTAGGTAAAAGAAGACCGAATTTGGTTTGGTGCATAACAGTAGAAACTCCTTGGTAAGAAAAAAAAAAGGAAATTCCATGAATGTAAATGAACGAATTAATCACAGGAAAAGGGACGAAAGAACAACACAGAAATTAGTATGATAAGAAAGGTACAGTATGAATTCACAAGTAAATTCAACATGATCGTTGCAGTGTTTTTACAAACTAATTTTTAAACTGTTTGAGAAACAAGGAAAAATTCCAGTAATTAACGAATGATTAATGAACAATAAAAAAATAAAAATGAAAAGGAAGATAAAGGAAGCATCTGGAAACAGAAAAACGTTATTTGACTGGGAAGCCTTCAATATATATATATATATATAAATATATATATATATATATATATATATATATATATATATATATATAGATATATATATATATATATATATATATATATATATATATTATATATATATATTCATAAAAATGAAATTAAGTAACTTAGTAAACAACTTAGTATCACGTCCTGAAAAGACCCCCACATAACGGCACAGATAATAATTTCGGTAAACAACCAAATTAATCGAAATGAGGGAATGTTGAGCCCATCCACCAAAGGGGTTCTGTCGCACACTCACTGGGGGACAGCTATTTACTCTGAATCCCACTAAGCAACAACGAACCACATGCACTAATATGGAACAATTTAATATTATCCATATTGAAGCACATCCACTCATGAACCCGTCCCTATGGGGTGGATTATCATAAACCTCCCCTTACACAAACAGAATACCTTCACCATCCATGTGTCAGTAACAGATCTCCAGCTGTAAAGATGTACTGTGGACAAGATGAAGTAGATAGAACAAATTTATTCGTAACGTAATCAAATATAATTCCGAACACTAAATAAGATGGAAAATTGTATATTTGTGAAATGTGAAAGAAACCTTCACTGCAGCGCAGATGCGTTGACATGAAAATAATAGATACATAACTATGTAGATAAAATATTCTGTAATAAGCAGAAAGTTAGAGATATAGAGAAACATTAGAATATATAAATTATATGACACACATTTACAAAAAATGATGATGTCTGAACAGCTAAAAAAAATGTCACCTTGGTGATGGTTTTTTGGAAACCTATTTTAAAAAGAATAAAATAAAATTTATAAATATCAATAACAGAACCAATGCAAAATTCAAACCCACTCTAGGATGTAGAAAATAAAAGCGCTACCAAACAATTTATTTATGACTAAACGACAGAATAACTGCAAAGTAAAATGCACAGTGAATAGCAGAGGGAATAAGGAACTATGCTAAGAATATGGAGACGTAATTAGATGACAAAAGGAGGAATATAAAGAACAATACCCTTTGAAACATATGCAATCTCAATGAACTACCGACAACCTTTCATTTCATATCCAAGAATCCTCCAAACGGCGCACAAGGAGCATTTAATCTTTGCATCGGCTCATCCTAAATATTCCAAATGATGCAATAATCGTTATCCCACCACGCATTCCAGAACGTCCTGTGAGATGCATGCCGCCCATAATTCTCGTTAGGCCCCAAATAGATTTGTGATAGTGATGAATGGCAATGTTCATTACTTGAAATATTAGAGTTATGGAGGCCATTTACATCTCTCCCTGTCATTTCTCAGAGTCAGTGCAAGTATCTGTATGTATGTTTGAACAGCAATTAATAGATTTAGGTTTTAACCTTTTTTTCTTTTGGCTCAGCAGCAACATGAATCTAAATTGAATTCGTTTGGTAAGCACATTCGTCCTCAAAATTACGTATCTCAATTTCCTCTCTTTCCAGAACTACGGAAGTTCTTTTTTTGTTTTGGTTCAGTATGCGGCTTTTGTTAAATGATTTCAGTTATTCGGCCACTGATAAATAGCAATAGATGTAGAAAATCTTTATGGGATCAATTATACATGAAACGCGAATAGCTCCTAATAATAACACGAGTGAATAAATATAAAACAAAAAATAACAGACTGAAGCTAGAGAGAGTGGCAAACAATTATCACTGTGCAATAACATTCATGATATTGAGTTCTCGTACACGATCGTGGTTTGTGTAAAATTACTATAATCTACGAGTTTTATGGACTGAGCGCGAAGGCTTACGCTCTGTCCGGCCATGGTGCCATAGAGGGAAATATAGCCATCGATAAAATACAACTTTAGTTTTCCCAATCTTCATGTCAAGCTCTTAGCTCATCAGAATGCTCGAATTATAGAACAGACCAATTAAACTTTAGAACACTGCAAAAATACGCCAACTTTTCTGGCCCCAACACATTTAAAGAAAGAGGGAATAGCTTTACGGTACAAAATTGAGTTTATATTTATCTACCTCTATATATATATATATATATATATATATATATATATATATATATATATATATATATATATATATATATATATATATATATGAAAGAGAGAGAGAGAGAGAGAGAGAGAGAGAGAGAGAGAGAGAGAGAGAGAGAGAGAGAGAGAGAGAGGAGGAAAAGTAGAAGCTCTCGCACATCCAGTGTCTGTTAGAGCACTATGTTAAGCAAATGGATGCGCTACGAATCTGCCACTCGGAAATCTACGAAAAAACAATAAAAAATCAAGGTGTCATGGACCACAAACGTCCATATACCCGAACAGCTGCAATGAAAAATAACTTTGCTACAAGCAAACCTATTCAAATAAGGTTCCTTCCAACTGAATTGGGTTTTTCTACGTTTCCAAAAGTTTTCCCCTTTCTCTTTTTTAGTAACATTAAACTTCCAAACACCTGGAACACCAGCCCCCAACCCCCACACCCCCACCCCCGCCCGCCAAACCCAAGCAGAATTAGCCTCTGGAAAACTGAAAAATAATGAAAGGATTAAAGCAAATGAATTGGCAATGAGGGTTTCCTTTGGAAGTTTACTTTTATAAAGAAATAAAAACCCAGTAAAACGATTCATATTTTCCATCACGAGCAGCGTTTTGCAATCCTTCTGCACAACACACATAAATATATATATGTATATTTGTGTATATATATATATAACATACATATTTATATATGCATATACATATATACATACATAATATATATATATATATATATATATATATATATATATATATATATATAATATATATATATATATATATATATATATGCAGAAAGAAGCCAGGTAGTATGTCGTACCTCTAAGTAAATGGGGATACAATCCACAATGATGTAAATCCTCTTGTAGTTTAAAATATATATTTCGTTGTACAGGATTAAAGCTTTCGACCATCAGCTGTGGTCTTGTTCACATTTTAGTGAACAAGACCACAACTGATGGTCGAAAGCCTTAATCCTGTACAAGAAATATATATTTTAACTACAAGAGGATTTCACATCATTGTGGATTGTATCCCCATATATATTATATATATATATATATATATATATATATATATATATAGATATATATATATATATATATATATATGGGATTATCATCGAAATCGAACCGTGATTCATTTATATATCATTCGCGCTAACAAATTTCCTTTAATATCTAAATTCGCTCTACCTTGGAATTGATATATTTTCATAAATGTACTGAAGGGGAATTTTTTAGTTGATAATAATTTCGTCCCCCCATGGGATCGAACCACCGTCCAAGTGGACGGGTACGAAATCAGGAAAAACAGTGATGCTATCCAATCAGCCAACAGAGACGCTATAAGTTTATATCGATTCTGACCTTACAAATCACCCTCGAACTCGGTGCTTTCGTAATTAGAATCGATATGAAACCCCGTCTACCATGTTAGCCAATTCGAGCGTTTGACCCACGTAGCCTTTTGTTATGAATAATTATCACATCGAACCCTGATTCATTTATATATCATTCGAGCTACAAATGTCCTTTAATATCTAAATTCGCTCTACCTCGGAATTGATATATTGTTATATATTTACCGAAGGGGAATTTTTTAGTTGATAATAATTTCGTTCCCCCATGGGATCGAACCACCTTCCAAGTGGACGGGTTTATATATCATTCGAGCTACAAATGCACCGAGTAGAGCGAATTTAGATATTAAAGGACATTTGTAGCTCGAATGATATATAAATGGATCACGGTTCCATGTGATAATTATTCATAACAAAAGGCTACGTGGGTCAAACGCTAACATGGTAGACGGGGTTTCATATCAATTCTAATTACGAAAGCACCGAGCTCAAGGGTGATTTGTAAGGTCAGAATCGATATAAACTTATAGCATCTCTGTTGGCTGATTGGATAGCGTCACTCTATCCTGATTTCATTCCCGTCCACTTGGACGGTGGTTCGATCCCATGGGAGGACGAAATTATTATCAACTAAAAAATTCCCCTTCGGTACATATATGAAAATATATCAATTCCAAGGTAGAGCGAATTTAGATATTAAAGGACATTTGTAGCTCGAATGATATATAAATGAATCACGGTTCGATGTGATAATTATTCATAACAAAAGGCTACGTGGGTCAAACGCTCGAATTGGCTAACATGGTAGACGGGGTTTCATATCGATTCTAATTATGAAAGCATCGAGTTCGAAGGTGATTTGTAAGGTCAGAATCGATATAAACTTATAGCGTCTCTGTTGGCTGATTGGATAGCGTCACTGTCTGTCCTGATTTCGTTCCCGTCTACTTGGACGGAGGTTTGATCCCAGGGGGGAACGAAATTATTATCAACTAAAAAATTAACCTTCGGTACATATATGAAAATATATCAATTCCGAGGTAGAGCAAATTTAGATATTAAAGCACATTTGTAGCTCGAATGATATATAAATGAATCCCGGTTCAATGTGATAATTATCATAACAAAAGGCTACGTGGGTCAAACGCTCGAATTAGCTAACATGGTAGACGTGGTTTCATATCGATTCTAATTACGAAAGCACCGAGTTCAAGGGTGATTTGTAAGGTCAGAATCAATATAAACTTATAGCGTCTCTGTTGGCTGATTGGATAGCGTCACTGTCTGTCCTGATTTCGTTTCCCGTCACTTGGACGGTGTTCGATCCCATAGGGGGACGAAATTATTATCAACTAAAAGATTCCCCTTCGGTACATATATGAAAATATGTAAATTCCAAGGTAGAGCAAATTTAGATATTAAAGGACATTTGTAGCTCAAATGATATATAAATGAATCATGGTTCGATGTGATAATTATTCATAACAAAAGGCTACGTGGGTCAAACGCTGTTTCATATCGATTCTAATTACGAAAGCACCGAGTTCGAGGGTGATTTGTAAGGTCAGAATCGATATAAACTTATAGCGTCTCTGTTGGCTGATTGGATAGCGTCACTGTCTGCCCTGATTTCGTTCCCATCCACTTGGACGGTGGTTCGATCCCATGGGGGGACGAAATTATTATCAACTAAAAAATTCCCCTTCGGTACATATATGAAAATATATCAATTCTGAGGTAGAGCGAATTTAGATATTAAAGGACATTTGTAGCTTGAATGATATATAAATGAATCACGGTTAGATGTGATAATTATCATAACAAAAGTCTACGTGGATCAAACGCTCGAATTGGCTAACATGGTAGACGGGGTTTCATATCGATTCTAATTACGAAAGCACAGAGTTCAAGGGTGATTTGTAAGATCCGAATTGATATAAACTTATAGTGTCTCTGATGCTGATTGGATAGCGTCACTGTCTGTCCTGATTTCATTCCCGTCCACTTGGACAGTGGTTCGATCCCATGGAGGGACGAAATTATTATCAACTAAAAAATTCCCCTTCGGTACATATATGAAAATATTAATTCTGAGGTAGAGCGAATTTAGATATTAAAGGACATTTGTAGCTCGAATGATATATAAATGAATCACGGTTCCATGTGATAATTATCATAACAAAAGGCTATGTGGGTCAAACGCTCGAATTGGCTAACACGGTAAAAGGGGTTTCATATCGATTCTAATTACGAAAGCACCGAGTTCGAGGGTGATTTGTAAGGTCAGAATCGATATAAACTTATAGCGTCTCTGTTAGCCGATTGGATAACCTCACTGTCTGTCCTGATTTCGTTCCCGTCCTCTTGGACGGTGGTTCGATCCCATGGGGGACGAAATTATCATCAACTAAAAAATTCCCTTTCGGTAAATATATGAAAATATATCAATTCCGAGGTAGAGCGAATTTAGATATTAAAGGGCATTTGTAGCTCGAATGATATATATATATATATATATATATATATATATATATATATATATATATATATATATATATATTTAGACATACGAATTGGTTGAAACAAATAGTAAAAGGCACATGACATCGACTCACAATTCCAACTAAAAAAAGAAACATGAATAAAATATCATGTGGCACCTAATTCAACATACCTTAACAGTTGTGAGCGGAAGCACGGCAGACAGAGAACTTTTGATCTATGGGTTTCCTTTAACAGTTTCTTTTTCCGAAAATTTTCGAGACGGAAGAGCGAAGCTGCCCTGACCAATACCCTTCAACGTGATTCGCCTTTTCTTTCACACTCTCCCGCTGTTTCCGTACGCAGAATATCACTTAAAAAAAATATATATATGAACGAAGGCATGGAGGGAAAAACTATCAGTCAAAAGATGAATGAAAACGACGATTAAAGGAGAATATGAATGTAATAAGTCAACGACTCTTTTTCCTATTGCACAGAAAAGCGATGGATCTCTCAAATATCGAATGTAAACACAGCACCTTCAAACATCAATATGCCACCGAGGCGCTATTTTATTTCCATCTTCTCCTTTCTTACTTGAGCAGTATCGGGAGACCGGAAGGTTTCCAGCCCCACCAAAAAGGAAAAAAAAACCTCTTGAAGGATTTCCAGAGAGAGAGAGAGAGAGAGAGAGAGAGAGAGAGAGAGAGAGAGAGAGAGAGAGAGAGAGAGAGAGAGAGTCTTCCTCAATCATTTACATAAATCTTAAAGGGTCCTCGTCTTTTTTATCAGATAGCCTCTAAAATCCTCTTGTCGGTATAAACATGAGATTTCGAAGGTTATTTGATCTTTATTTGAATATGATTTCCTCTCCCCTTAACAGGTGTCAGTTCCCTTTGAGGTGCAACTGTTCCGGAGTCCTTTCATCTCCCTCAATGCCGTTCTATCTATGCGCAGGCAATTTTCTGCTTTGGTATCACTGCCGTCTTATTCCGTATTTGGTCTAATCTCCCTAATCCAAAGTCCCTAATTTTACACTCATACACATGAGAGAGAGTTTAACCCTTTCAATTGCAAGACAGGAGCCACGTAATTCAAGTTTAAAATAAAAGTATATGAATATCCATTAATACATAATCTAATAACACACTGCATCATAAACAGATAATCAAATGCATGATATTGCATGAGATTATAGAATACTACTTACAAGGCAATTTCCCAAGGGCAATATTATTATGGATGTCAAGAACCTATCATTTGTCTCCTTCCACAAAGAAAAAAAATCTGTACCCTATAAGTTGGGAGTATAAATAAATGCCTGAGAGAAAATCCCGAATTCATTTAAGAGGCGAGAAAGGAAATGTGAGAGAGGCGTTCCTGCCGCTATTCTTCGAATGGAGCTGCTTTGAAGACAACTTCGATATGACGTGAATGCACAAAACGTCGGAAGGAATGAAAGGGGAGGATTTCATTCTTCCGAGTAAGAGACCTACTGAAGAGAGAGAGAGAGAGAGAGAGAGAGAGAGAGAGAGTTTCCTTCGATGGTGTTATGAACTGTTGTCTTACGTAGTTGACACAGAATGTTAAGAGAGAGAGAGAGAGAGAGAGAGAGAGAGAGAGAGAGAGAGAGAGAGAGAGAGAGAGACTTGTGGCCAAGCAGCTGACTGTTCACCCAAGAGTGCTTGTGTAGAAGCATGGTGAGCAACCCTTGGATGACCAGCTATTTGCCAAATGTTTTTCCGGGGGGGGGGCAGGAATGTTGGTGGGTCACTCCCCGCTACCTATGGGAAACACTTATGGCCAAACAGCTCACTGTTCACCCAAGAGAGCTTCTGAAGTAGCTTGATGGGCAGCCCTTGGAAGACCAGCTGCTTGCCAAAAGTGTGTCCCTGGGGATGACACATGTTTGCGTGGCCCACTTGGCCAAAAAGGTTACTATTCACTCTAGAGTTCTTCTGAGGAAGCATGGCGGCAACCCTTGGACAACCAGCTGCTTGCCAAATCTTTCCCCAGAAGGAAGAAAATGTTGGTGGGGCATACCCCACGGTGGGAAGCCCATGTCCTAAAGTGCTTCTGAAAAAGTAAGGTGGGCAGCCATTGGGCGTCGTACCAGCTGCTTACCAAAAATGATTAACATGATACCTATCCCAAGGACAGAGAGAGAGAGAGAGAGTTTGCATTGACGGTGATGTAAATAGAAATCTTGTGATTTACGTTGAATATTTCTAAGGGAGAGAGAGAGAGAGAGAGAGAGAGAGAGAGAGAGAGAGAGAGAGAGAGAGAGGGGGGGGGGGGGGGGGAGGAGGAGGTAAGGGAGCGAAGTTTCTGTGCAGGGTGTCATACATCGACTTCCGTGACAAACGTGGAGCAGTTTCTCTTAAAGAAAAGCTTTTGTGTTTCTATTCTTAGGTATCTAATGAGATAAACGTTGTTAATCAGAGAGATTAAGAGGACGATGAAAGTCAGCCGATTCCTGGGAAACACCAGATGGACTGGAGATTGAATGACAACGAAATAATAGGAGGAAAAATGAATGGATACCCATGTCCTTTCCCCTCCCATCAACAAAAAGGCTAGGGTAATAAAAAATAAAAACACTGTATTAATAAAGAGCTTGGAAGGATACACAATTGTGTGTGTGTGTGTGTGTGTGTGTGTGTGAGAGAGAGAGAGAGAGAGAGAGAGAGAGAGAGAGAGAGAGAGAGAGAGAGAGAGAGAGAGAGATTTAACCACAATCTCATCCCACTTAACTAAATAATCACTGGATTAATTTTTTCCTTTACATAACATAAACCTCTTTTCGTTTGTACATCTGCTTTTTTTTCCTTTTTGACAAATATTAATTAGATCACTCAGCGGCAATACACATCGCCGAATAGTTTACGATTGCTTTTGAAATTGGATAGGGTGTTTATCAGAGTTTAATTAAAATGTGGAGATAACCATCAACCATGATGCCAACAACTGTTACATTCATATTTTCCTTTGATATGGCAGCCATGGGGGTTCCCCCTCCCAAGGACACCTTCAGCACCCTAGCCCCATGTCCCCCTACCCATCTTCACTCTCTGAGGTGATAAAAGCGCCCCATTTCAACAAGAAAAATCTACTGGGGGGTGGGGGGTGGGTGGTGGGGAAAAGGGTTATGGAACCCTGGGGCTATGAAGAAGGGGGAGGATGCCATCAAACCTTTATTAATCCGTAATCCAATTTTACACTTGGTTGAAAATAAATTTGTGGTTAATTCAGCCAAATGTCTTGAACTGAGATACATATTTGGCATCAAGTATCAAATGTGAATTAGAGAGCACCAATATTTCTATGTCAAAATGTAGCTAGACAAGCTAAGCACAGAAGAGTAATCTCTGGTTTTAACAATAGATCCGCCTCTTGCATATCATTACAGATATTTGGTTATCCGAGGGACAGGTAATTCTGCTGACAAAGTACGCTAATTTTTTTAAAACACACACTCATATAATATATAAAATTTATACATAAATATAACATATATGTGAAGTTTTGTTACATACACTGTGAAATTTTCTATATTCACAAATGTCGTTAAATGTCCATTATTGCTAAACCTCGGGAATTACTTGACACGCATAGGGAACTATAAATTCCCTTGAGTATAAGTTATTCCCGAGGTACTATGGTGAATTGGATATCGAACCATTTGTGATATATATATATATATATTATATATATATATATATATATATATATATATATATATATAATATATATATATAAGCGAATACCACGGGAAATGAAAGTCAGGAATCCAAGCGCTTTCGTCTTTATTCAGACATCGTCAAGGAGCTACTGAAGTACAATCGGAGAGGAAGGCCTCAGGTACAAACAAGATCAGGAATACCAGATGGTTAATTATCAAAAGGGTAAAAATTAAAAGGGATATCCAGGATTATCGGATATCACACGGTCACAAACTTAAACAGATTCTGACCCTAACCGAAATTACAAAGTATCTTTATAGTCCAAAACATGTAAAAACTGAATATATTAATTTTGTTGCTTATATTTATCTACAACTTTTTTCATTATGAAAGCATCAAGTTTAAATAAACCAAGACTTAAATTTAGAACATTTCTATTATTTGACTTGATAAAACAAGATTCAATGATATTCCTTTTAACTGTGTCATTACATGGGACTAAGGCTCTTGCTTGGACTCCATTAATAGGATGGTCTAAATCTCTCATAGTACAAATAATGCATTCGATATTTGCCCAGTTCTCACAGAATATTGATATTGCTTAAGACGCTGTGAAAGAGATTTGCCATCTGTCCGTAATAGATTTTATCACACTTTTTGCAAGGAATTTCATATATGCAGCCTGGAAGATCTTTGGAGGACAATTTTTGATTACTAAACTCTTGACATTAATATTACTGAAAACAACATTTATGTTAAAAAGATTTAAAATTCTAGGAATATCTAAAAAACCTTTCATCATAAGGTATTTTAGAATGTTATGCTTACTAAATTCAAGTTTGTCATTAGTTTGAATAAAATGTTTTTCTAGCTCTTTTCCATGCCACATCTACAAAAGTCCTTGGTATTTAAGTTTCAATGCAATATCATAAATAGTTTTAATTTCAGCGTCAATAAATTGCGGGCTACAGACACGTAAAGCCCTTAGGAACATCCCAGAAAAAACAGAGAATTTAACATTTTGATGGTGATTGGAGTAGTAATGAACAAAAGAGGCAATATTAGTTGATTTTCGAAAGACTGAAAAGGTGAAATTTCTATCATTTCTATGGACAGTTACATCAAGAAAATTCAAATTACAATTTCTTTCTTCCTTTACAGTAAATTTTATAGAAGGGAAAAAAATGCAACTGCGCAATATTATTATTAGTTACTACAACCAACCCTTTTCAGTTTAGATATATGAGTTAATTTCAACCGACCTGTCTTTCATCTAAGACTATAAATCTGTTTCCTGTCTTTTCCTCAATAACTCTAAAAGGACCTTCAAATTTTGTAATTTAGGTCATTTCTCACATTGATTTTTAAAAATATATTGTATCCAACAGCGATTTTAACATTGAATGTTTTTTTATTACTTCTTTCCACCATTTTTCGGGTCGTAGCCTCAAGATTACGGCTGAGACAAATATGTCTCCTTTGCTGTGGAAATTAATGCTTCGATTGTATCTTCTCCATGATGAGGTATAGTTAACAGATCAAATGTGCCTCGTGCTTGGCAACCAAACAATGCTTCAAATGGAGACATTTTAATGGAATCACTAATCATAGTACTGATGTTATGTCTAACAACATCTATATATCTATCCCAGTTTTTATAATTTCCTCCTACAGTCTTCCTGAGAGCTTCGAGCACTTTCCTGCTTGCTCGTTCACATAACCCATTAGCTTCAGGCCTGTATGGAATAATTGTTACTTTCTGTATCCCCATGACTTCAGCCAAACATTCTAAAGTTTGGTTTACAAATTCTCTGCCATTGTGGGTCAATTAAACCTCGTGTGAACCATATCTGCAAATGATACCATTGAAAAATGCTATAGCAACTTCTTCAGCTGTTTTATGCTTAAGCGGAAACATTTCTACTATCCTCGTTAGTTCATCTATTATTACCAACAGGTACTTATTCACATATTTAGATTCACAAAAATTTCCTAGGATATCCATATGTATTCTCTGAAAAGGTCTACTTGGTATCAGATATGACCCTAATTTGCAGGAAGTTATCCTTGCAGGTTTGCAAGCACTGCATACTGTACAGTTTTTCACAAAATTTTCCACATTTTCCCCCATATTTTTCCAAATATATTTAGCACGCACCTCATTATACGTTTTTTCTATCCCCAAGTGTGGACTACCGAACCTGCAATGTACTATAACCAAAACCACTGGAATTAGGACTTTCAGAATTACGATCTGTGTCGTGTCTCCCTTACTTTCACTAGTCCTTAATTTATATTTAATTTTCCTGACCAACAGATTACCTTATAATTCTAAACCCGAAAAAGGTAACTTATAACCTTTCCTGACTAATTCCCCTCTAAGAAGCGTTTTTGGGTCTGCCAAAATTTCTTTTTTTGATTTCGGGTTGCGAAAATCCGCTATTGCTTTGACTTTATCGTCGTTTACTCCAACCCCTTCCATGGATATGGCAAGACCTAAATATATGATTTACTTTTTTAAGAAGGAACACTTAACCAGCTTAATTTTCAATCCTGCTAACCTAAGTCTCCTAAGTACTTCCTTAAGCACTTCCAGGTGTTGCACGATCGAGTCTGTTGCAATTAATAATTATATCCTCCATGTACACAAAAAATTTTTTATCCAATAACCCATGCAAAACTGTTTACCAACCTGGTAAAGGTCATCGGACTACCTGATAAACCGAACGGCATCTGGGTAAATTCATAGTGTCCCTTGGGCACTGAAAAGGCCATATATTCCTTACTATTTTCACTAAGAGGGACCTGCAAAAAACCCTGCGCTACATCAATTGAGCTATAAATATTATGTCCCCCAATTTCTACAAAAAGATCTGGTATGCATGAGACTGGGTACTGGTCGGGAATTGTTTTTTCACTCAAATGTCTAAAATTGACACATACTCGGACAGAACCGTCCTTCTTAGTCACTGCTAACAGAGGAAAGTTGTATGGAGACGCACTAGGTCTAATGATTCCTTCCTCTTCCCATTTATTGACCTCTTTTTCTACCTATTCTTTGATTTTGAAAGGTATGCGGTATGCAGGAATAAAAATGGGTTTTGTACCTTTCTCTTAGTTTACGTTATTTTCTAACACATTAGTTAATCCCAGTTTATCCCTTCGTAAAGCTACCATGTCCACAAATTCTGCCAAGAGCTCGCTTACCGCCTCTATATGCTCATTATAATCAACATTAGCTAAATGTTCTCTGAATATTTGCTTCCTTAATTGCATTTCTGCCTTTGAAAACTCAGTTTCCCCCTCTACAATAGCCACTGAACCACTGTCATTACTCCAATTTTGGAGATCTACCACATATGTATTCTTCTGGTATTTCCTAACTATATCATTACAGTTCAGTAATTCTATCCATGTAACACCAGTTTTTGATACACTGTTCACTGATGCAGTGCTAATAACCCCTCTTAGTTACTTGCTACCCTCAATTACACATACTTCCATGGGTTTTTTCACTTCCCTCAATTAGACTTTTACCATAGTCTTTGAACCTGGCATTAAAATAACATCCTCTGATAAAACATTTATAATTGCGGTTGGTACCTCCCCATTCCACGATCCCAGAAATATCACCACCCATGGTTCTCATTGCATCCACCAAGACCCCATTGTTAGTATCAGTAATAATATCAGTATCACCATCCATAACGCCATTGTCAAACCCACCTAAATTGTTACCACCCTAGCCCTCAATATCCCGTTTAACATCACCGCAGTTTTTCCCCGTATCATCAGTGTGGATTTTGGTATCACTACTCCCCTTATCCCTGGTATCATTACCATTAGCACCGCCAAACGCACCCCCATTTTCAGTATTTCTCATATCCTCAGTTTCAATTGTGTCCTCATAAGGGATAAAAACATGGGTATTCCAACCGTTATACCACTAACACCTGCATGGACCGATATCTTGTGTCTTCTACATGCAGGATGGCCCAGCAAAAGTTTGTCGCCCAACGCAACCCCTTTTATAACCAAAAATGGTTCTATTAACACTCTATCACCCAGAGTAAACCGTATTCTAACAAAACCCAGGGTGTTTAATCTACGGGCTTGCACATCACACACTGTCTCCATTGAGGCTTTCAAAGGGTAATGGGAGAAAATGGATTGATAAAGATTATGATCCATTAAATTGATAGATGCACTGGTGTCTATAAAGATTGGGATATCCACATTCTCCACTGTTCCATATGCTATAGGCCTGGGCTCTGGGGCGTCCCCCACGAGACCACAATGGCATGTCCGAATCATCTGTACCCTTTTTGTTGATCAGCTTTCCAAAAATTTTGCCGATCCCTTTGCCCTTTCAAGTGACCTGCCTGGGAAGTTCTCATATTGTAACTTCCTAATTTCTGAGATGTAGGTCTCCCATCTCTCCGTATCTGAGACGGATAAGCTTACCAACAGTGATCCACACTTTTAAACATGCCACAATACTTGACTCTACATACTTTCTTTGAGTGCCCTGGTTCATTACAATTGTAGCAATGCAACTGCTGTTGCTTTTGATCGATCGATCCTCAATTATATTTTGCTTTTGCACACAAACGAGGAGAAGGAAATTCTGTCTCTTTGCATTGTATTTCTTGGACTGGTCCCATTAAAAAATGTACTATCCACCGTGGGACATTTGGACATATGTTAATGAATTTGGGCATAAATTAGTTCTTCGTCTGATGTAGGTCCAATCTTTCCATCAAAACTGTCCACTATTGCATCTAGTACATTGTGTAATAGCATCGCAAAATGTATCAATTTGTGTAAATTGTCGAGTGAGACATTATTCCCATTTACCCATTTGGAATTTTTCAATTTCTGTATCAATTCTCCCGCTGAGTCAAAAAGTTTTGAGCTATGCTCGATAAGGCTTGTTGTGCCTTTTCAAATTTTGTACAGCCCTCTTAAATCTCTTACCATATCACCGTGTTCCTCTGAGCCATAAGCCGCTCTTAAAAATGCTTGTAATTCGGTCCATGACCGACATTTTGTGTACTGAAAACTCCAACACCTAAAAGATAAATCTCCTTTACTGAAATCTAACAAGGCTTTTGCCTCTGTGAATGCCTCTGTATCATCCTTAATTCCCTTGGCGTTTAAATAGTTATTCACCCTCAATAATAATTTGCACTGGTTGGGAAAGAACGCCGTCCACAATACCTCAAAAAGGGCTAACCCCCGCACTTATATTTGTTATTTTATGTACCAGTGTCTGGTTTCCACTTGCGTCAGCCATTTTGCTTTCTTTATGAAAACTCTTATACTCTAGGATTTGCCCCGACCTCAGTAACATTGATATATTTATGCACACACAAAGCCCCAACCCAAAATTAATAATCCATCATCCACCAATAAAAGATAAAATAAGCTTGCACCAATCCAATAAACTGCTATGTGCAACTAGCCACTTCTCAGGTTCAAAGTTAATCAGCTGATTTTACTGGTACAAGGTCACGTTGGTAAATAAAAAACGGGAAGAAGATAGTGAAAGAAAGAAAACATACGTCGAACCAAAATTTTCGCTGAATTAGCACAAATGTCCACTCGGCTGCCTCTCTCTCTCTCTCTCTCTCTCTCTCTCTCTCTCTCTCTCTCTCATGCCAAGCACAAAAATAAAACTTATAGTGCTTTTCTAATGTATTTTAACACCACAAAACCACTAATGTCCACTGACTCCCTAGGGACATTAATATGAAATACACTTTTGAGTAAATTACCACCAATAAAATAAAAAGAGAGAAAATAAACTTATACACTCACATCTTCATAGGACCGAAGTCAGTACTTGGCTACACTTGCAACCGCGCGTAACTAATTCCCGTTATGATTATGATATAAATTCACTTTACCCCCCCAAAACACAGGAACACGTCTTCACACTAAACAACCACTAGGATAACTACCCGCGCTAGGTACATTGCTTCTAATTCCCCTTAAGTCAGCAATAGAGTCAGTTGCCCGATACATAATTATAACCAATATCCCCCCAAACTATGACCTAACCTATACAGTCTTTTCGGAGGTGCTACCTATAGACATTAATGTACCTTTTAACCACTGCCACCACTCTATTAGGGATTTTTGAGGTCAAATGACACTCGTTTAAACAAAATGAATCAAAACATCTAACTGGCAACTTAACCTACCCTTGTTCTGTTGCATGCCCTCTTTGGAGTTGGCTGAAAGTCAAACTAAGCAAAGATAAACTCCCGTGGTTACAGAAAATACTTTTTATTTCCCAAAATTAGCTAACATTAAAATGGAATAAAATAAATTAACTCTGACTCAAAAGGAATGTTAAACTATCATATTCCTCTCAAAATCATATTTAAGTAAGTACCCCCTCTTCACTTAAGTGTCAAAACATTAATAGTTTATTAATAGTCAAAACCAGTCAGAGAATAAACCCATTGGTGACTTCGAATCCATCTGAAATAAAGACACCATAATTATGACATCACTTAAATCTTAAAGTTAGTCATTAAAAAATGTGTGCCGCACCTCACTTCCATTTCTCTAGACTCAAGTAATTGTCACAATCAAAATCAGTGAGTCTCTGTTTTGCAATTGTTCTTCAGATAATATGTCATTTTCTGTTCGTTACGAACACACACACACCGATTGGCACATAATAGGCATGCATACTTCATGCCTGAAACTCGAGGTCTCCGAGGCGTGTCACTGACCACAAAGGTGCACTGGTAAACTATCCTGTCTGTTTTTTCATTTCAGCATCTTCAAGGAATCCAGCATTTTGCACTTGTCTCTAACTGGCAAGAGCTAAGGTCAACAACCCGATTACTGTGCCTTTAAGATATATATATATATATATATATATATATATATATATATATATATATATATATATGTATATATAATATATATATATATATCATACAGATGTATGTATGTGTGTGTGTGTTCCACATACACTTTCAAACACATCGATCAATTTCAGCCAGAAGTGGTATGCATACTACTTTCCTTCTGGGAATGAACACTGTGGGGTTGAGACAAAACTGTCACCAAAGGGGGAGGGGTGGGTGTGGGAAGGGGGGAAATGTGAAAATTACAGAAAACGACAGATATTAGCATCCAATCCATAGTTTTTGAGGTTGTTGAGATGAATAGCGACACTCTGGATGCCCTTCAAGTCAAAGTTCAGTCCTGATAGGAAGGATGGTGGGAAGGGGGTGACATGTAAAAATAACTGACAACAACAGATATTAGTGTCTAATCCATAGTTTTCAAGCTTGCTGAGATGAATAGTGACTCTCCTGGAGCCTCAATGGAAAGGAGGGGGGGTTGAGAAGCAACTATCTTAACACAGGAATGAGAGAGAGAGAGAGAGAGTTTATCAATTGTAATCAGGAGATTTCCCTGAGCAGTGCTGGATTGGTCAATTAATATATATAATATATATATGTATATATATATATATATATATATATATATATATATATATATATATATATATATATATATATACAGCCACCATGATGGTGCTGTGGTAAGGTTCTCGCCTACCAGTCGAGAGGACTGGGGTTCAAATCCCGCCGCTCACTGATGGCTCGGATGGTGCCATTGCATAAACACAGTGGCTCGCCAATCTAGCAGTCTGCAAAACTCTGAGGGTGAGTAAGTAAGAGTACCAGTTCTCATACTGGGGGGTTGAAACACTGGGTCTAGCGACACACTGGCCATGTTTGTCTCAGGCATTGGGACCTTCCCTAACAGGCTGTCGGCAAAAGGAACCGTATATCAGCGCCGACCCTACAGAGGCCCAAAGACCTGTGTCTGGACACCATTAATATTTGTTAACCCAAATTGCCAAGTATCTGGTTACTTACCATTTGTACTTGCTAGTGCAAGAGACCCTTTTATTCATGGACTACAGCCAGACACCTGACCCTTGATCACAAATACTAAACGACTGAAAACTCTAAAGGTAACAGTGATCCCTTATAGAACTGAACAGTCAAGAAAACAATCAGTCTAAGTTCATTACAATGGATGTGAGGTAAACTTAATTAAAGGGCATCACTCCTTCTGCAATTTCAAATCTAAGTATTTCCCTGATTCTGATTCATTTGAGGGAAACGGCACAATTACCACTCTATATTTCTACCTAACCAAAAATAAAACATATTATATTATATTGTTATATACCGGTGGAAATAAATGAAACTCTTCCAAAAATTTTAAATACAAAAATTTATTTCTAAATTCAAAATTTATAAGTGAAATTCACAATCTCAGGGAAATTGTTATTACTTGAAAACAAAAGTTTAATTAATTCTTGAATTAATTATTAAGCAAAATTAAATCAAAGTTTATCAAGAAAATTAATTAAATTAAATTCTAAAGCAATAATTAAATTTGAAATTAAATTTAATTAAATACAAATTAATTTGCAAGTATTAGATTCAAACAATTACACAATAGAATATTATTCAAACTAATTAATCAAAATAAAGACAATGCAAAAAAACATAATGCATAATATGAAAACAATTAAAGCATTGACAGTAAAAACATTAAGCATATGAAATGGACATGTCAAAAGAACAAAGCAAAAGAAAAATGTATTGAAAATGATAATTTTATCCAATGGTAAAATAAAACCTCGAAGTGCACTTCAAAACATTTGAAAAATACCTGTATACACTGCTGCAACTTCTCACTCAAAAAAAGGCCTGTTACATACGTCTACTCTTTCGTGGGCGCCTTCACAAAACTAATAAAAATAACACTATATTCAGATTCCACAAATATCATATATATTAAAACAGTTACTGAGTGACCAGCTCAAATACAAATGTGAGTTACATTAAGTTAATGAAACAAACTCGCGAACGAGAGAGAGAGAGAGAGAGAGAGAGAGAGAGAGAGATTTCTAACGCAAGCGGCTAGGTCTCGGAATCGAATGAATCGTTCTCTATCCCCATAAGCGTATGGGCATATGAGGCGATTAGCATCTAGTTCAAGACATCATCTCTCTATGTTAAACATGAATAACTTCATTGTAGGGAAGGTTCTCAAAGGACTCGATGCTGCCTGGGAGGTCCCTACGTATGTTTGCGCTGATAAAGAAATCAGCTGGCTCAGACATTCTCAAGGTGTGAATAACAACCTTCTCTATTACTCTTTCTCTCTGTCTTACGTACGTTTTTCCTCTCTCCGCCTTATATATGTTTAAAACTGAAAAGTTACACTGCTTAACATGTGTTATCTTTAAATGTGGGAATCTGAACACAAAAACATACATTTCATAACATGATACACAGGTTCTAAGGTGAATTAATCATATTACCAAAATTATAATTGCATTACAAAATTTACATTATAAGAATATATATATATATATATATATATATATATATATATATATATATATATATATATATATATATATATATATATATATATAATACATACATACATATATATATATATATATATATATATATATATATATATACTATATATATATATATATGTATATATATATGTATATATATATATATATATATATATATATATATATATATATATTATATATATATATATAGTATATATATATATATATATATATATGTAAACAAACTCAAACATCCACGTGCACATACATCATTGGTCTTGCAAAAGGCATTGGTTCATAATTCATATTGAAAGATGGGGGTTAACCGTTCAATTAAGTTTAAAATCATTTCATTGTAAAAAGAAATGGAACCCCTGAAATCATTAGAGTTTGGCGACAGCGGAATGAATTACAATGGGCCCGAAAGTCCATAGCAGCAGCAATAGTAGCAAAAAATGCAGCATAAAAAACATTCCTAGCCACAAAAGACTTTGTCATCTTAATTCTGACTTATTCAAGACATTCAGAGAGTCACTATGTTCTCAGTGATAAGCTATGGTAGCAATATCATATTTTCCGGAATTTACCATCAGGGAAACAATGTTGAAAATTAAGAAGAAATTTACACCCAGAGACATTTATTGATGTCGCTGTACTGTGGTATTGGTGATTAAAGCTTTAAGCTTTATTACTGTTATTATTCAAATTCTAACAGCAGATTTTTAGTTCTACTTTCAGAGAAAACTTGAACGTTGCATTACTGGAGCATTAAGTTGACAGTTTTCCCATTATCTGATCGTTCCATATCCCATAGAACATCTAAATGCGTCTGATAGTTTGATTCAAAGTGTCCCTTTTAACTAAATGAATACTATACGACTTTTTTTTTTAATTACAGCAAAAAAAAAACAAAAAAAAAAAAAAAAAATCATTGTCAACATTTCACATGGTTCCCCGCCCCCAATCAAACCCCATATACCAACTTCTCCAAATACAGGTGAATGAAGAGCGATATACGGATGTTATATACATATTTCACCCTGTCCCTCCCTAACACAGTCCAATTATGTGTGAATGTAATGATTCCTTTACCCAATTCCTTGTAAACCACAGAAGTCTTAATTTCATGATCCCTACAATTGCCTAATTCCTTGATATGGTTCTTTACAAAGTAAGACCATGTGAAAACTAAGATCACCTTTCAACTTTTATTTCTTTTCACACACTTCTTGGCAAACATGGCCGTGTTTGATAGTTCTGATCCTTCCAGATTTTGTTTCTCCAACCCAATTCCTTACGAATCAAGGACGAAAGTGGAGACTATTATTATCCCTTCCTCAACGATTTTTTATCCTTACAAAATCTGGTCCTGTGGTAATGCAGTAACCATTATCATTTTCCTTCACCTCAGCTGAATGGTATATTTCTTTTAAAGGCTTCTTATGCTACATACCTGAACAAAATTTCGTTAAATACTTTGGTTGTCGAATCACCATATTGACCAAATTTCCTACCCTTTTATTGATGTTTTTCTTTTTCTCTTGCAATGCCGCTCTCTCTCTACTTTACTCATGGCTAAAGATATTTTTTCCAGGTTGTTTGCCAGCCCACATATGGGGCTGGAAAGGTCAGAATGTCACTTCTCTCCAGCAAGGATAAACAGTACTCCAACGAAGGCGGAAAGATTAACGGGGAGAGTTAAATTCCCTCCCACTACATCAACGGTTGAATACTTGTAGACGGAGCTGACCATTGTGTTCCATTCCTCCCCCTATATGCTTTTAATTAAGTCTTGGAACCACAAGCCCTTTTATTTCTTAAAGACTCGAACCTTTATCCCTTTCAATATTCTGATTCTTTCTTGCATTCTATGGTAATTTTATTTTAATTATAACCTAATTATTACCCCAATGTGTAGTAAAATCAGATCGGAAACAAAACTAGACAAGAAGGGCAAATAAAAAATATATAACTGTGCAGCACTTGATAAATAAGATAAATTTCAGAGTAAAAGTGTTCTGGTGCATTAATTGCCCTTACAAACCCCGTCAACATTCTGGCATTAATGTTCACGACACTGGAGAAAGACTATTTTCCAGACTTGCAGAAAAGGAAATGAGAGGACCAGGTCTGCCACCACTTCAAAATTTCTTTGCGAGACACTCAAATCATTCATCATTTTAATGATTGAAACATTAATGAAAAGGCCATTATGAAAGTATGACATCAGTGCACAAGAGGACTTTTGGAATGTCACCGAAGGCAACTGCATTCAGCAGGTTAGAAATGAAGAAATGTTTTAAAGGTCTGTGAGCTAGAAAGAAGGTGGGGGGTTTGGGGTGGGGGGCCACCATTGAGCAAGATATGTATTACAGGGAATACGGAGAAAAATACAAATTCTGGTAAGAAGAACTGGCGTTAAGAAACCAGGAGAATGTAACAGTTAAAGACTAGCAAAATCAAATAAATATTCATGTGGAAAAAAAAGGCAGGAGAATGGAGGTGATAAGGCAAAGAATGATCGATGGCGATAATTAGTGATTACTGCTCTCTGCTTGCCCCGAATAGAATTACGCGGGTAACAACCTCCTACTACTCCACCCTCAGTAAGCTTTTTATGATCGTGGAAATCTTTTCCCATTTATACCAGAAGGGCACTTCAAGGTGCAGGTAAAGGATAAATAAATCCCAGCTTGTGAAGGAAAGGGATTTTCAGGGAAAACGGCTTTTAGTTTTCTTGCTGAAGAGGCCCTCTGCCAAGGGCTCATTATCGACACTTCACCTGCCCTCCCCAAGAGCAGAAAATGAAGTACTACAAAACTAAATCAGATAATGGATAGAAAGTGAATGAATACAAAACTATATCGAATTTTATACGGATAACAAGAGCTGTGAGATGACTCATAATCAGCAGAATATCAAAGCAAAATTCATAGCGAAAGACCATGCCACAAACAAAAAGCAACTGTCACCTGCATACAGGTCAGCACCTTGCCCAGTACAACTGGAGTCACACACTCATCAAATAGTTTATGACCCCGTGTCTAATGATTCGAGGAAATTCCCAATTCTTTCTAAGTTATCCAGTTTTCCTCAGCACCTATATTCCAAGCTTGAGAAACTACTAGATTCTGGATCGCAATGGTAATATGCTATATCTCATGGTTAATAGAAAAGCTCTTCAATGTTTTAGATATTTGAGATCGCTCCTAAGCGAGAGAGAGAGAGAGAGAGAGAGAGAGAGAGAGAGAGAGAGAGAGAGAGAGAGAGAGAGAGAGAGAGAGAGAGAGATGGTACGAATAATTCAGGCCACCGCATCCCTTTTCTACTGTTGGCTGAATGACGTATTTCTAAAAGTAACGGGTTTGAATTCACCTTTTTTGACACCTCCCTTCACCGTAAAAAAAGAATGCTCCTGTCACGGCTTCTACCAGATCACTTCCCCCTCTCCCCATCGATCATTTCAAAACTCGTTTCCTCTCCCACCAATAAGTGAATTTTGTTTCTTTTGCTGCTTTTGCTACTTTTACACAGCGTCTTTACTAACGTCTAAATCTTATCCTCGCGCTTGCATGTGAAATTCAACGAATAAATGAATCCTAATCTGACAACACAGTCTAAAATTTATTATTGGAACGTGCATGTGCAGTTTATACGTTTAGAGGTAAAACAAAAGGAAGCTATAAAAACCTCAAAAGTGTAAATTGTTACTGTATCAGTAACACAAGGTCTTTTCTCTGAAAAATAGTGACTATATCTGATGCTTATAGCGATAACTGTATCCAAAAATGTGTGAGGAAATTGAGAAGTTAAGGGTTATATGGGAATTGTATATAAGAAAGAATGTGCCCCAATAGCGGGTATGTATAAGTATATATATATATATATATATATATATATATATATATATATATATATATATATATATATATATATATATATATATATATATATATATATATATACCCGCTATTGGGGCACATTCTTTCTTATAAACAATTCCCATTTGAAGTTAATGGCATTGTTCGCAGACACTATATTTTTTATCAAGATTTTTAATGAGACTGTTTCTTTTTTCTCTTTAGGAAGCTTCTCAAGAATAAGGAAAAATTATTCACGTTCCTTTCCATTTACTTATTCTAGTCGACGGACCGTTTCCTCGTGCATCGGCGACATATTCAGGACTAAATTGCAAACTGACCTACAACGCTTTTATAACTACTTGTGGACACCGAGGCCATGCCTGAAATTTTAAACATGACGTCATTGGGTGCTGAATCTCTATTGGTCGGACAGTCTCTTTGTCTAGTTGGTGGTCTGCAGGGAAGCAAGGACATTCCCGGTGCTCTGTAGGGCCGCAGCACAGGACGTGATTCCTATCTCTGGCCGATAGTATCTTTCAGAAGTGTTGTGTCACTCGTTCCTCCCGAGGAGTTTCAGGGGATGTCCTGTGGTTTCCTTGAAGAAGGGAGGATGAAGTCCTCGTTCCTCTGTTTGTTTGTTTAATGCAGACCGTTGTTGATTTATTCTTACAGCCTGTGCTATTTGCAATCTGTGGAACCAGGCTTCTCTATGTACGATCTCTGATCTTTCTAATAATTCTTCCAGTGTAGGTTTACCATCATGGTCATCTTCGTAGTGTTGGAATATTGCCCCTTGCTTCCGGTGGATTTGCAATCGCCTTCGTTGAGTGGTAGCAACTGCTGAGGGCTAGACATGTTCCTTTGGTAAATTTAAAATTCTATACTACATTGGCCGACACCCACATCTCTCATTGGGGGCTGTGCTATTTCGCATTGCAAGGTTGCTGATTAAGTAGGGGGGCCAGTAGACGCGTCAGGAAATACTCTCGTTAGGACTGGTAGATGTTGTACATCCGGCAATTAACCTTTTCATGATCTTGACCTGATCTCATTCTTGAACTGGCAGTGATATGCGGCTTTAAAATACCTAATGTTTCCAGGTGAGGGAGGTTTTGTCACTGGTGTGTTGGCATACACATCGAGCGTTTTCGTGTGCAACCTCCTACTATTATGATATTCAGGGTCTCTGTAACACGGTTTTTTGGACTTTGCTCCTTATCAAAGCATCGGATGTAGCTGAAAGTTGACATATGTGTATTTTACAGCCACACACAAATTTTGTCAGCATTATCAATAACCTAAACCCGATAGTTTATATTTTTTATTGAGTAAAAATTATCTAGCCGACGCCTTGGTCAATGATTATGAGCCAAGAGTCGAAAAACATTCATTACGTAAGCAAGGTAAACACCGTTTTACGAAATATTGCCCCGCCCATCCATCAGACAGAAACTCATTCGCCTTGTTCCATCGGCTCTGAAACCCATAGCAGTCAAGAAGGGCTAACAGGATTTGGAATTGTCCCCGTGGTTGCAAAGCTGCATTTGTCTTACGACTTGCAACTTTATACAGTCAAGAGAGAGCCCGTGGCCATACTTACTATAGCCTGAATAGGTAATTATTCATTTTCTAGTTTAAATCCAATGTTTATGGTCTGATTTGTATTTAGCGTAACGTGATTATAATACTTGTAATGTCACTCAGGATTTTGAACATTTCCATTAACTATTCACTATGCCACCAAAAGAGAGCAAGAAAGAGAGAGATTGTATGTAAACTGTCTTTATATAACTATTTTTGTTAAAATAAGATTTTTATCCAAGTAAACACAAGCTTATATGTGCTAAAATCTTCAGCAGACTAACGGATCATCCGATATAATTTTTTTCTTCTTCTTTAGGCCATACAACCATGTTGGATATAAAGACTTTATGAATGGCGGAACAATACATAGAACAATACATGGGAAGCGGTTGACCTGTTAACCTGCACCGGAAACTTGTAACTTCCGAGCCGGCGGACTACGTATGTTTTTATGTGAATCGGTGAGATAGCTAATGTTTCGCTATCAACGTGATGCTCTAATACTTCAGTTCATTTCTAGCGATAAAATGGAACGGTCTCACGACCGAACTGTCTCTCTTGTTATGGAGTTCAGAAATAAAGTTGTTCTACTGTTATCAACTTATCCGTTTGAATCATCTCCTTTACTTTAAGAAGAACCACTCTACTAAGATATCACATAGGAGAAAGAAGGAACCAGAATGCTTACGAATGACAGTCGTAAGAAGAGACAACCAGTCTTTCGCAAAAGCGAAACGAACTACAATTGGTGGCAGAACCCAAGAAGAATAACATTAACAAGAACCATATCAGCCGACCGAAGAACTTGAAACATCAACTTCCAGCTTTAAGTCAATAATAAACTGAGGAAACGGGATCTTCAATCAACGCAACTGTAAACATTCTATGAAGACGAAGATATGTCCTTCATCGAGAAGCATACAAGCATCAACATCGACGTTTGAGTGACTGTTATCACATGACTCCAAGAATCAAAACCGGACGCGGAGCAGCATCGAACATCAACAGAAAGAAGAAACAAATAAAGGAAACAACGCGCGATAACAAGCAAGTACGTGCAGAGTAGGCCAAGAGGAAGCAACGCGAGAAGAGGGAGGCTGTGACGTCATCAAGACTTGGGCTTCTTCATGCAACGCGAGGACGGGAGGAGACAGTGACATCATCACGACTTCCGACGCGAGAGAAAGAGGAGACTGTGACGTCATCGGATGTCAACAATCCTTCCCCACATAACCCAGAGCTAAGTAGAATTTTATCTATTCAGGTTTTTTCTCAGTGAAGTGTTGTTCATCAGGAGTCGATCGTCCAGTATTCTGGGGGTGAGTTATATAGTCTTAATCTTCATTCATTACAGGAATCAATCTTCAACTACGAGTTCTCGCCCGCAGACTTTTTTTTTTCTCTTGTTGTTGCTAATCGTTTTCTTGCAGGAATTCTCCGAATAATATCTTTATCAAATTATCTGTACTTCTATTGTCTTTTTTGTGGGGTTTTCCTATTACTTGCAACACATTTATACAGTATATTGCATATGCGGTTACGTAGTGGTCGAGTGTATTCTTATAGATATTTTGATAGGACCGCACGGAACAGGAGTGATAAGAAAAAAGTAAAAGTGAACATGGCAACTACTGCGGCAACTACTGCGGCTGGCAAACCGAATGTTGTGACGCTCGTAAGCGCGAGGTCAGCAATTGTCCCTTTTCAAGGTCGGGTCAATGGGTTCCTGCCTCAAAATGTTGAGGCATGGATCTCATCTGTAGACGCTCATTTAAATGCAAAAAGCATCACAGACCCAGCTGTACAATTACAGGAAGCCAAAAGCTTCATAGACTTTGCTAAAGGAGATGCAAGTGCATATCTAAGGGGTGTTTCTTTCCAAGAGGCGGCTACATGGGACGTGTTCAAAATTAGGTTACGTGCCGTGTATGGGGGTGAAGAGGCTTTAGATGTAGTATTGGCATTAAGAAATATCCTTAACCAAGCCTCTATGACTCAGCTTAATGTTGTCGAGCGGGCGGCGCTAATTGCCGACCGGCTAAATGAATATCAAGATAGTTTAAGTAACTCCGGGTAGGTTACGAGTGCCAGAATCGCCGTGAAAGATTTTATCCGTCTCATATACCTCACGACCATTACAGCCATGTTGCCTGAAGCTTTAGTGCAGTGTTTTGACAAAAAGCTGCAGCCCGACAGTACGGAATTAGATGTGTATAAACAAATAAAAAAACACATGTCTAAATGTACTGACCTTGATCCCTCGCTTACTCAAGTTTTTGCAAAAAATGAGAATAAGCCACAACAAGTAAACGTGGTACATAATAATAATCAAGCTGCAGGGATGGTTTGTTATAACTGTAAATGACCAGGTCACATGATTTCAGACTGTCGGACGCGTTTTTCTTCAATACATAATAGTTCCACTCATTCATATAATCGTTGCTTCTCGCGGAATCAACAGCAGAATCCTACAAACACGCAAACAGTTGCCAATGCAAACAAACAAAAAGAAGGGTCCTCAGTACTATAAAAAGAAACAAGCAAACGGAAATGCTGCTCAACAGCAGAACAAACAAATCGTGCTTCAGGTACCTCTGTTCCTGGGCCGTCTAGCCAGAAACTTGCAAGGTCAAGCGAATTTCAAGGAGTGCTAAACAAAGCAAATACCACGTAGTTAGCTCCAAGGGGGGAGAGGACGATGTTGGGTCATCCATATCAACATCTTTTGTATCAAATAATCAGTTTAATCATTTATCAGATCATTGTGAGGCAATCGATTTTCCTATGAAACACACGGCCGAATCCAAAAAATCTGTGCAGGTTCCTGTAGATTTGCAACAAATTCACGCAATTATAAGTCAAGACGAGTTACGACCAACCTTACATGCAGTAAATTTGGACCATAAGTCATTTACTTTGTTCTTTGATTCCGGTAGTCCACATAATATCATGGATTTGAGGACTCATCATTTACTCTTTTCAAACTTCCCTATAGAGAAGTCCGGAGTAAGACTCTCGGGTATAGGAAATAATGAATTAAATGTGGTAGGAGTAACTCATGTTCAGTACAAGGTCGGTAAGCGCACATTTTACGATACCTTTATCGTTGTACAAAACATTAATATGTATCCCGCAGTAATTATAGGATACCCGTCTATGGGCACTCAAAATATTACCATAGCTCCTGCAAAACACGGCGTGTATATCAAAGGAAAATTCTATAAGTCTTCTAATACCCTAAAATCAGTTTTAGATAATAAGGAGACAGACAGAGTAGTAACATATATCGAAGAACCAATCACTTGTCTCATAAACCAAGAAATAATCCATGCGACCCAACAGAATTCTCGCTCGCCCGTAATATCAGCTTGCACGCAAACTCTCGAAGCCGAACGTAACTTCGAACAAATATTAGTGCGTGTAAAGAAAACCTTGCCGGGATCTGAAATGTTAATCCTTTCCGACACTCTGAAAACACACGGATTATCCGTCACACAAGCCATTTATACAGTCGGCTCACAACAACAATGTAACATCGAAGTCTGTAATCATTTGAATACCACTTCAGTAATCCACAAAAATCAACATATCTTGGATGTGGAAGTTTATAAACATCGCATTCTTACCGTAGCTGAGATCAATCACGCTCAATCAGTTGAGGATGAATCCCTTTTGCAATCTATAAAGAACAAAATCAATAAGGACATTCAAGAAGAAGAAATTCAGCAGAAATTTTTTAATCTTTTAACTGAATATCATGATGTTTTTTCCACTACGGACCATGGGACCTTAGGAAAAACGGATGTCATCGAGCATCAAATAAGGCTAAAGGACAAGCAGAAAGTAATCTATGTACCTTCGTACAGACTTCCTATGAAATTTCAGAATGAGATAACTGAGGAAGTAGGTAAAATGCTAAAAGAAGGAGTCATTAGGAAATCAAACAGCCCTTATTAATTTCCGTTAATAGTAGTACCGAAAAAAAAGATCGAACTTGGCGGATATGCGTCGATTTTCGTCGCTTAAATGAGGAAACAATCCCTGACCGATTCCCAGTGCCATGTACTGACGATATTCTATCTCTACTAGGTCAGAACAAATATTTTACCAGTTTGGACTTACTAAAAGGCTTCCATCAGATTTCCGTTGGAAGAAGAGAGTATCCATACACTGCCTTTCAGCACAGCCAGGGGACATTATGAATTTTTGCGTATGCTTTTGGTTTACGTTGTGCTCCTATACTTTTACTAGAATGAAACATTGTGTTTGGAGACTTGTTAGGAGATATCCTACATGCCTATATGGACGACCTAGTAATCTTTTCTAATACCTTAGAAGAACATCTACGTAATTAGAGTTAGTGCTACTACAAAGACTAAGGCAGCATAACCTAAGGGTAAAGATAAGTAAGTGTGAATTTTTTAAAACAGAACTAGTCTATTTAGGTTTCACGGTGTCTAGTCAAGGTCTTAAAGTAGTCCATGATAAGGTATCGGCTATCCGTAACTTTCCGATACCTACTAACGTCAAGGGAATACAGCAATTTCTAGGATGTAGTGGCTATTTTCGCCGCTTTATACGCAACTACTCAATCATAGCCGCTCCCCTAACCGATCTTATAAAAAAGGGCGTAGATTTCATATGGTCTGAAAATCAATAAATTGAAAGATGAACTGTGTAGTTCTCCTATCTTGAAATTTCCTGACTTCGGTAAGGAATTCTTTATAGCAACAGACGCCTCAGACCTAGGAGTAGGTGGGGTATTGCTTCAACAATATGATAAACAGTTTTTCCCTATAGCTTTTTATTCACGTAAACTGAGACCTTCCGAAAGTAAATATGCAGTAATAGACAAGGAAGGGCTCGCTATTGTTAATTCACTAGTGCATTTTAAATTCATAATATACGGTTATCCCGTCAAGGTTCTCACTGATCATAAGCCCCTAACCGACTTCTTTAAAGGCTTTAGTCACAGCCCTAAGCGAACTCGGTGGCACATGATCATCCAAGACTTTGGCGCGAGGATCGGGTATTTACCTGGGAAAGCAAATATCATTGCTGACGCATTATCAAAATAAAAGAATTGAGTTTTTGCAACACAAAACCGAATTAGCTTTGTCCGAACTTCGCAGCCAGTTATCCTCAATCAATCAAATAATGAGTTGGTGAACGAACATTCTAGTAATATCGATCAGATTATGGAAGTCAACACTTGCTGGCTTACGTTAGCTTATTATAGTTCGAAAATATATCATATCCGTATCAAAAATATCACATTTTATTGAGAAATCAAGGGACTATGTAGAAGCTATTACGTTAGCAACAAAAGGTGTGTTATCTCCACACCTTATGCCTATTAAGGATCTGACTTTAACTTTAGAGAACGGACGGGAGAGACTAGGTTATATTCCTTTATTAGACGCACATAAAGTAGAGTTTTATTATAGCCTAATATCAGTCAGCGTTGAAAATTATAGGATTATGATCACTATTCCTTTTGATTCTTCCGATGCTTGGCAATCATACAAAATAGCACCGTTTCCAACTTTCATGACGAATAACTCAAGTCCAGTAATATCCAATTTGACGGGACATGTTCTGCTTTCTCCTGATAGGAAATCATTTACAGTCATTTAAGACTTAGATAAACTCACTCACTGTTCAGAAGCCATGAATAATAAAGTTTGTACAGCTGACTCTTTTGAATTCTATCCTATATCAATGGATTCATGTGAGTTAGGCATAGTGCTAAACGGCTCTCTCTCTCATACACGCGAAGGTTGTCTGAAGAAACTTTATCCCTTTTACAGTAATAAGTTCAATTACAGAATGAATAATGGATCCTGGATGCCGATACGACAAAGACGGTTTTCAAGTCGAATGCCCACCCGGGACGGGACCACCGCCCCATTCCCAAGTCTTTGTAGCAGCTGATGGCTGTACGGGGACATCTACAAACTACACCGTCAGAGGGGTCAACACGATAATACGTGAGAAGACGTATTTTGCGAACTATACCTGGGCGACTACAATTATCCCATCACTACCTCTCCCATACAACGCGCGGGTGGCTCATCGTTTGACGCAACTGGCTGAGATGAACCACGCGTCACCGACTTATGCAGGTGGAGAAAATCTTTGTTACTACGTGCTGCTGGCCGTGTTTAGCGTGACGGTCTATATTGGATTATCGCCGTTAACATCTTTGCTTGGCGTAGGTTGAGGCGTACACAGAAGGATCACCAAAGAAACGTGTTGTCACGTCCAGATGACGTACCTGTTGCGCTCAAGGCATATACATTCAGGGCCGCCTGAAACTGGCCATTTCATTTGGTGCCTAGGAAAATTGTCTGGAATTGTGTTGTGTGAAAGCGGTCTGTACGTTGCAAAATGTAGGACAAGAAGACTCACGCCTTTGCATTTGAACAGTTAAAGTATCTCTTGGGCACCTAATAAAATATTGCAGCCCAATATATATAGATATTAATATACTCCTAAAAGTATTTTTTCGGGCACCTAATAAAAATATAACCAGCCCTATGTATTAATCTGTGCACACTTATACTATTATACAATTGTACCATTATATTTATCTATTATAAGGAGTGACAAGTACTCTTTAACAATTATCCATGATCATGTTTTTGTTTACCCAGTAACCGCTATTCTTAATCAGGTTACCTATTACCATAATCTACCAGTAACCGCTATTCTTAATCAGGTTACCTATTATCATAATCATCATGATACATGTTAATTACCTTTTGATTTTTACCATTGATTTTTTTTTTGTACCCAATACCCTTATTATTATCAAACATGAATATATATTTTCCATGCATTTATCTTTGTTTATGAATATGTCCAAAAAGGGTATGTAACAGAACCTTTTAATCGCTTGTTATGATTATATCTAAATATATGTTACGAGCACACTCCTAAGAAACCATGTTTAAAGTAACTTTTGTTATTCAAGGCTTGAATGGTAGCTGACCGAGCCTAATGTAATAAATAACATTATTTGAACAGATAATTATATGTATCTGTAAATAGAATCCATGACCTGTGGGGTCATTGGCGAATTAGGAGGGTCCTACGTGACCAAGGCAAATCTAGATCACGCTATGCAATGCCTGCAGTAGCCTGGTTTAAGTTTGTTTGAAAATGTCATCGTTTTGTATATTGTCAACTTTTCATAACACCTTCCATGGGAAGCGGTTGACCTGTTAACCTGCGCCGGAAACTTGTAACTTCCGAGCCGGCGGACTACGTATGTTTTTATGTGAATCGCTGAGATAGCTAATGTTTCGCTATCAACGTGATGCTCTAATACTTCAGTCCATTTCTAGCGATAAAACGGAACGGTCTCACGACCGAACTGTCTCTCTTGTTATGGAGTTCAGAAATAAAGTTGTTCTACTGTTATCAACTTATCCGTTTGAATAATCTCCTTTACTTTAAGAAGAACCACTCTACTAAGATATCACATAGGAGAAAGAAGGAACCAGAATGCTTACGAATGACAGTCGTAAGAAGAGACAACCAGTCTTTCGCAAAAGCGAAACGAACTACATCTGTGCTAGCGTAGTAATACTACTGTAGCAGTAGTGCCGCAACAGTAGTAATAGGATCATTTAGCACTTCTTACAACTATTCGAGAAATGAGTTTTTATAGCCAGAAGTTAAATTTTCTAATCTAACAATGCCCATGATAGCCTTCAGTCATCCTGAATTATAACGAGGCCAAAGTGGGTGGAGCCTCATGAAGTCATCATTCTGACGATAATTATTGGTGAAGGTGTAAAGCCAAAATACGGTACCGGCTATTTTTTGTCAGTAAATAGGTAGATGGCCAATAAATAAAAATTGCTTGATATTGGATATAGCAGTTATCAAATCAAGCTTGTCTACTATGTTTTTGAAAATTACCAACTATTCCCTACATCGTGTCAATCTGATTGTGACCTATAAGTAGACTGGAATTTCTTAGGACACTTATTTTGGGAATGTTTTTGTATTTATTAACATATTTTGTTGGTTTGTTCATTATGACAATGATCAGTGGAGAGGTTTCAGAGTTCATAAAGGTGTACTGCTTTGCTTGTATTTACATTTTTAGGTCATTGTTGCCAGAGGTCTAGCCTTCGTTACGCATAGCCAATCATCCATCGAGAAGGAGGGAAGAAATGCTGTCATAAGTTACGTAACGAGTGCGTTCGAAACCTATTCTCTGAGTAAGTTGGCCCGTCTTCAAAAAAAGTCACTTTTACATATAAGTACCAAATTTGTTCAACCTACGTAATGCAGAATACAGTCAAAAATTATGTGTAGATATAATGTGTATTCTGAATAAACGTTATATTTATGAAATGCATAGATAAAACGTTATTGCGGAAAAACCGTGTTACAGAGGCCCTGAATCTCATAGTAGGCTGGTGTGGTATCTGTTATTAGATAGGAGCTTCCTCACAAGTTCGAACCCTGCATGAGCAGCTTTCCATGACAAAGAGTCCCTAATTTCACGTCTCACGTAAGTGGCTATAACGTAGCGTTTTTAAATGTCAGGGCACTCCCTACGGCCGCTAAGAGACCGACCCACATTCGTAGCCTTCCTGTTCAAGGTAGTATAGTATCTGGCTTCTTTCTTCGCTTGAAAAGGAAAAAAAAAAAGAAATACACTGATTCAAAGTCCTGATAGAAGAATTGTATCCACAAACATTGCCATTGACTTCAATAGGAATTAAATACGCAGACACACATATGCACGTGCATATATGATTAGAATTAAAATGACATAAAATCTGCGTATTCTAGAAAAATAAGTCATTTCTCCTTAGCTTTCAAGCTACTGTTGCTTCAACACGGTGTGTGACTTCCGAAACCAAAGAAAGAATTTGGAGAACAAATCTAGAAGTGGGAGGAAAGTCGATTAAGTATTAATTATAACTTTAGATGCCTTGTCTTCGCTTTTGCTTCAACTGGCATGAATTAGTGACAGAACAATTCATACCAATTAAACTCATGCTTTCGGAATTATAGTATTTTAGGATATATACTTATCACATTTTATCTATCTAAATGTGCATTAAATGTGCATGTATATAACTATAATATGTATGTATGTATGTATGTATATACATACATATACATATATATATATATATATATATATATATATATATATATATATATATATATATATATATTTATATAAAGCTACAAATGTCCTTTAATATCCAATTGGCTCTACCTCGGAATTAATATATTTTCATATATGTTAACTGAAGGGGAATTTTTTTTAGTTGATAATAATTTCGTCCTCTCTTGGGTTCGAACCAGCGCACAGAGGAGAAATCAGGATTTCAGTGACGTTTTATCCTGATTTTTCCTCTGTGCGCCGCTGGTTCGAATCCACGAGAGTACGTAATTATTATCAACTGAAAAATTGCCCTTCGGTTAACGTATATATGAAAATATATAAATTCCGAGGTAGTGGGAATTGGATGTTAAAGGACAGTTGTAGCTTAATGCACACACACACACACCACACACACACACACACACATATCACACATATATATTTATATATATATATATTATTAATATATATATATATATATATATATTATATATATATATAATATATTATTTCAAGTGATTTAGTAATATGTTTAAGCAATGACATAATCGATCACATAGCGACGGGTAGGGTGATGCTGAAAGCTGAAGTTATTTATTACCCTTAAGCCCCAGTGATGGAATGATGACGCCAGTCACCCCTTCACTGGGCAGATGCAAAGCTCCTATAACAATATGTAATGACATAAGGGTTTAAAATTTTCTTTCAAATTACATGAAAATTCGTTCAGAAGTGTCAAGGAAATTCCGCGCATAAAGACTTCACCAAGCCAACTGCACCCGTGGAAGATTCCAATGACGCCAGTGCCGCTCCCATTGTTTGACGTGTCAGTTCTAATTCAAAAATACACGTTAAAAATAACGTACTCAAGAAACTTCAAGAAAAGCTAAAACAAATTTACTCTGCAAAACTTCCAAACCAAATTTAAATACGTACAACAAGCGCCGAAGTGTCTTCGGCGAAATCGAGCTTTCTGTACAGTGTATAATCAAGGCCACCGAAAATAGATCTATCTTTCAGTGGCCTCGGTATAATGCTGAATGAGCCACGGCCCATGAAACCTTAACCATGGGCCAGAGGTGGCCTGGTGTATGTATATAAGTTGCCAGACGCACGATTATGGCAACTCTAACCTTGAATAAAATAATAAAACCTACATAGGCTAGAGGGCTGAAATTTGGTATGTTTAAAGATTGTAAGTAGGCTGGTCAACACACTAATTTACAGCCTTCTATCATCAGAAGTTTTAAATATCTGAGAACGGACAGAAAAAAGTGCGGACGGAAAGACAAAGTCAGCACAAGAGTATTCTTTTCAGAAAAATAAAACGACAGAAATGAAAAACTTGTTCAATAGACAACCTTTAATAAAACACCGGAAGGTGAAAGAAATGCGCAGGCAAGTAATCTTAAGAGGAAACACCAAATAAATATGATCCCGGACTCCTTTGCCAATATTCCACGTTTTCAACAGCAGGATTGTCCAAAACGACGAGATTTTCTTTTTAATTTGGCATTAGAGCCAAACACTTATGAGGGACATGTATATATCGAGTTGAATCTAGAGAGGATTGAAACAGGCCATCACACTCACGATCACTGTTTCTACTATGTAATCGATCGGGGACAGCGATTAACATAACCATGGATTCTCTAGAGGGTTATGTCTACATCTTGGGAGAAAATGTGCTGTAATTTACAAGTATGCCTTTGCTTCGTCTAATAAATAGTTCTGTAACAGATGCTATTAGCTTACGTGATGCAGGTCCTCCAGTTTGAATTGCAACAGTCATAAAATTTGAGGAATGTCGTAGTTCAACCGTTCCTCTTGGTGCTTGATGCGTGTGGCTCACGAATCTGGAAACTATTTTCGGCCAGAAGCCGTAAGGATTCGTTCTCTTGACATGTTTACACAAATAAACACACACATCTATACAGACACATGTATAGGGTGTCCATAAAGTCCATTAAAATTGAAAAAGAAAAATCATATTACAAAAGCCATTGATGAGATATCTTAATCAGATCTGTTTTATGTACTCAGCAGTTATCAAAGTTGTTAATCACTTTGCATTTGTGTATTTCAGGTACCCTGTTGATGAAAGAGGTACTGTTAAAAGAACTGCTAATAAAATGGCTACTCTCCCAAAAAAGGCACAATTTGTGTCATGGTTTATTTAAACAAATTCGGATATGCAGACTCAGGGAAACTATAGAACTAAGTAATGATGAGATCCACAGTTACGTCTATCAATTAGCGCATGGCATAAGAAATTTATGGAGACGGGCAGTGTTAGATAAAGGGAGGAGTGAACGACTAAGAACATCTGAGGAAAACATCGGTCGTGTAAGACAAGCCTTTGATCGTTCTCCTTCAAACTCCATCCGTACTGCAGCCAGACATTTACGGATACAACGTTCAATGGTGTACAAATATCTACATAAGAGCTTGCGATTGTAAGCTTACAAAGTGCAGCTCATACAGGCACTCAATCCAAATGATAAGCCAAGAAGAAAAGAATTTGCAGTTAACATGCTGGAACGAATTTCTGAAGACGAAACATTCCTCAGCAGAGTTTGTTTTAGTGATGAGGCAATCTTTCATGTTTCAGGGAAACTGAACGCACTTAATGTGAGAATCTGGGGATCAGAACATCCCCATGTGACTATGGAACTTCACCAAGATAGTCCAAAGCTGAATGTGTAGTGTGGGATCATGTGCAATGGCATCACTGATCCACTTATTCAACGAGACCTCAATTAATGCAGATGTTTACCTTGACCTTTTGACTGAATATGTGGCCCCACAAGAAGATGACCTTCAACCAACCGTCATTTTCCAGCAAGATGGTGCACCACCACATAGGGGGACTGCTTGTTCGTGGGTTCCTATATCAAACATTTCCAGACCGATGGACTGGAAGGGATGGCCCAATTCATTGACCACCTAAGGAACCAAATAGCACTCCCCTGGACTTCTTTCTATTGGGTTATGTTAAAGACATCATGTATCAAAAAAAGATACGGGACGTCACAGAACTCAAGCCAAAGATCACTGATGCATTACCACCCTTGATGAGGCTGTGCTACAGCGAACAGGGCAAGAAATTAAACACCGTCTTGATGTGCTTCGCGCAACTAACTAATAGTGCCCATATAGAGGTGTATTAGATGAGGCAAAAAACTTCAATGTCTACTCCTCATTTTGTAATAATTTCTACATATTTGTCTGTTTATTTGCATTGGTAATATATTTTTTAATTTGCAAAGAGACTCTATGGGCACCCTTTACAAATATACTGTACATACACAAACAAATACAAAGCTTATGCAGACGAATCTCTGGGGGGGATAATTTCACTAGGCAAAATTTTATTAAAACAGCATTGATGGTAAGAAATATAAATTTCAGTAGCAGAAATAAAATTAAATAAAAAAATTAAACTATTCCTCAAAAATATTTACTTCAAAATAAATAAAACTGAAAAGCTTAACAATAAAACACCTTGTTTCTGAAAACATATCGAAAAGAAAAAGCAAAAATAAAACTGACAAGCTTCTGACCTGTCGGTCGAACAACGCGATGAAAAAGGAGAGGCACAGAATAAAAAGAATCTGCCAGACAAACAAATAAACAAAATTCAACTTCCGAAGCGAAGAAGAGGTTAGCAAATTTGTCGTGCAAATATGAGACAAAAGATTCGGAATGGAATGTGTACTATGATTTCAAGGCTGAAGCAAAACGAGAAAGACATGCAATACAAATCAGTACCGAAATAATATTTACCGATTATGGCTGGAACAGAAAAATAATATTCATGATAGAAGGGAGATATAACCATCCCTGTTACTTTTCTCGTTACTTTATGCTTCTTGAGCTATCCGTGAATAACGGTATTATTAGATGAATTTCTACAGCTGCTTTCAAAACTTAATAAATGTAGAAAATGGCGGGTGGTATCAGAGTACAGTGGCTGACTTCCTAAATGTTTGGGAAAAAATCTTCTTTATTTATTTGTTCGACTTTATTTGCTTATGCAAGACTTATTCAACAGACAATGAGAAAAATTAAAATAAGGATACTTTTGTAATAAATGGAAGTGTAAAAAAACCCGAAATATAATTGCTTTACTTTCCCTGAAGAAATTTTGTTTATAGCACAATAAACTTGGGAAGAATAAACGATTCTTAAAACAAATCTCGTATCGTTTTCAGTTTTATTACTCAAATTTCACAATGGGGAGTTATTTTGTCGTTGATTGTGTTGCTTTTTCCATCTCACCATAAAGTTTCAAGAAACCATTTTTCAACTTTTTCAACTTACTGGATCCACTTCATAACTCGGGGATAAACGCCAGACTTTAATTTCTTCGTCGCTAGAACAAGCAGCGGGAGACTATTCTCGAAATCCAGGTGAACATCCCAAAGTGCGCTTTTGCGATATTCATTCAATTTTTCACCACATTTCACCACGTCATTTTCATAAATCTTTCTCCACTTGTATCCCTTTTTCATTTGGATGACGTAGCTTCAGGTACTACTCTTTCACTCTTCAGTAAGCAGTTCGGGATGAGGTCGCTAGTCCCACGCCCGGCCCGACGGGTATTTACAGGGATTATTAATACGGATTTCACCACTTAAAAACCGGTTCATAAGAAGGCGTCTTTTCTGATTAAAACCGAGATAGCTGTCATAGCTTCCACACATACAGAAGGCTGTCATTATAAGTAAATTAAAAAGGTTAATGTTTCCCCCCCCGGGATGTCTAGCAATAGAGAGAGTCCGTTCCTTTCGATGTTGGTGTTGTGGCCTTACAAAAAGGAAGGAACTAGCTATCACAAACAAAAGTTATGAAAAAGACAGCTCCAGCTGCTCGTCAGCATGTCCAACTAATATTAGTTTTTGTTTTTGTAAAGGGCATGAATGCGAGTCAATTAAAGCAAGCAATCAAGAAGAGGACATCTTGAAAATTCGAATTCTCTCTCAGTCAGGTGAATCGCAAAAAACGTTAAGTACATTCTCGTTAACTGAAATATTTAGATGTAATGAGAGTTAATAAGAAATGACAGCAAGTCTGTACAGCATTTTTATATAGTTAAGACTGTAATGCATTTGCTTCACACATTACCAAAAACAATGTTTTTTAACATCTATCACCAAGTCAGTTATGTCGGAGGACATAATGTAATTATGCAAAACATGCCGGAATTTTGACTCTAATACGTAACTCAGCATTTCAACAAATATTTCAGAGGAGAAGTATTAAGCAAAGAGGCGAAAATCATAATAGCAGTAAAATGAAATTAAGATGACCACTGAGATATATGGAAACTTTACTATGCATTTAATACGGTACGTTTTCATTTACAAATAAAATGTATACACATGAAAAATTAGATAAAATATACCAATTCATTTATATACATATAACAATCAGAAGGTTAAAAATAATACAGAATGCTTATCAGATGATATATAAATAAGAGAAATGAAGGCACAGTAGCATGTCATCAGAGATTACTAGTATTTGCAAATTTTTAGCAATAACAAAAATGCGATGAAGCAGGAAATCCAAAGGTACTGACATATAAAACATGTCATGATATATAACAGTTTCAAGAAATTCAAAAAAATTTCTGAGATGAAACACGAACTCCACAAAATGATTTACTAAAATACGTTAAAGCCTATAAACAGAACCTTCGGGAGCCTGCTCAGCTCTCATTTATGAGGCTCTTGAAACCTCTCTGTTTAGATAATGAAGCATTTTGAAAAGCAAATCATTGTGGACATTATTCTTCAAAAATGATTTCATATTACAAACCTCCTAAATTTTGCTACTATTTCATTTTTGCTTACCGACACAGGATGAGTTAAGTGCCACGCTCCTTCTGTTGGCATTCCTGGAGGATACGAGTCACCAGCAGGTCAACAGCAGCAGCTTCTACATTCCAGAGATGACTCAACGAGTCCGGAGAGTCGGAGTAACAACAGACGCGTGTCTTGGAATGCTGATACTCTCAGCATAATAACATCATGTCACTGGGGTTTTCATCTGTGGGGGAAAATATTAAATGCTAAATCGGTGAAAAATGTCCATTGTGCAAATGGCTTCCTCCACGTGATGGCGACAATGAAATAATGACTCGCCTGCCTGTATTACACAGTTGCTCCCTAATTGGCTGAAATAGATATATTCACAGAATAACAAAACTTTCAGGTCCACATTCCATTCTTGTTGGTGTAATACATAGCGTTTCAGGAAATAAAAAGTATTCCCACAAAACTACGAAACGTCTCTACAGCAGAGTAGCTCAGTAATTCAGATGACACGAAATTCAAATATTTTATGATATACAAAAGTTTTCAGAAATGTAAACATATTTCAAGAAATTCAAAACTTTCAGAAGAAATTATTTCAAAATCATAAAGCTTATCATATACGAAATGTTTAGCACTACATGAAATGTTTTAAAAAATGCAAAGCATTATAGAAGATAGAAACCTTTTAATGTAGATATTCCAAGATGTCCACCTTGGACAGCAAAATGTTCCATGTATTACAAAATCCGTTGCCGTTTGAAAAATACATTTATCTAAAAAAAAATAAGTCATAACAAAAACAAAAATAGCTGAAACATCCAAGATGAATGAATTTTATATATATACTCCCTTCTCATTCCTTTTTTTTTTCTCCCGCTAATTCTTTTCTCGGGTTCAGATAAGATCAAAGACGGTGCTCATTAACGCTGGCGGAGTATTTTTTTTTTCTAATTCCCATTACAAAAATGCTGGAAAGGGAAAGGATGAGGGGTAAGAGTTCAGCCGAGAGGGCGACATATCAGAGTGAAGAATTTTTGTTCCTTCGTACGCAAAAAATAAAAAAAAAATAAAATAGAAAAAAAAAGGATAAGGAAGGTGCCAGAAACACTCATTAGTTCTCAAAGGAGATGATCAATCCCCTTTACGCAATTATTCAATAAAGAGTGATAAATCTATTTTTGAGACTCTCTCTCTCTCTCTCTCTCTCTCTCTGCGAATAAGCTTGGTAATTCAGAGCAGGTTTGCTAACATTTGAAAATCTAATATGTTGGTCCAAGATGGCGTTGGAGTTACTGAAAATATGAATAAACCGATGCTCTTTTGTCGGGCTAAGTACTTCGAAGTCCAGCTGAAGCTGTTAAGGAAATCCAACGTTGAAGATATTGATTCAACACTGTGAATGAAAAGGGAAAGGTAAGACTAGACTTAAAAATTCCTTACTGGACTACAACCGAAGGCACTCCAAAAACTTTTTTAGTTTTAACACCTTTCATTTTTTATTTTTTTTACTAATAAACAGTCAAACAGTTGGGAGCAGCTTTTGTTGCCTTAAGATTCCGAAAGCATGATCGCGTAAAAACACACACACACACACCCACGTGTTAAAAGGATTAAACTTTTATCATTACATTTTCCAATACTATTACCGGGCAAAATCAACCCATATAAATGGATATATTTTTCTAGTTGCTGACGGTGTGAAATGCGCTTACTGATTAATTACACTGGAAAATGAGGTTGCCAGGGATTACAATGCACATTTCCCAACATATCTTCATTATGGAATATCCGCTGTAGAAATATTATTCAAAGGCCTTTTACAAAAAGTTGGCAAGATTCAAGTACGGTTCAGTGCGATGAAATATATGAAAAAACGGTTTATTTTGTACCTATAAAACTCGGTTCAGTGCGAGGAAATATATGAAAAAAACGGTTTATTTTCGTACCTATAAAACTCGGTTCAGTGCGAGGAAATGTATAAAAAACGGTTTATTTTTGTACCTATAAAACTCGGTTCAGTGCGAGGAAATGTATAAAAAACGGTTTATTTTTGTACCTATAAAACTCGGTTCAGTGCGATGTAATATATGAAAAAACGGTTTATTTTGTACTATAAAAACTCGGTTCAGTGCGATGAAATATATGAAAGAACGGTTTTATTTTGTACTATAAAACTCGGTTCAGTGCGAGGAAATGTATAAAAAACGGTTTATTTTTGTACCTATAAAACTCGGTTCAGTGTGATGAAATATATGAACGAACGTTTATTTTTGTACCTATAAAACTCGGTTCAGTGCGAGGAATGTATAAAAGAAAAAAACGGTTTATTTTTGATACCTATAAAACCTCGGTTCAGTGCGATGAAATATATGAAAAAAAAACAAAAAAACGGAAATTTATTTTTGTACCTAAAAAACTCGGTTCAGTGCGATGAAATATATGAAAAAACGGTTTATTTTTGTACCTAAAAAACTCGGTTCAGTGCGATGAAATATATGAAAAAAACGGTTTATTTTTGTACCTAAAAAACTCGGTTCAGTGCGATGAAATATATGAAAAAAACGGTTAATTTTGTTTTTAACTACCTAAAAAAAACTCGGTTCAGTGCGATGAAATATATGAAAAAAAACGGTTTATTTTTGAACCTATAAAACTCGGTTCAGTGCGATGAAATATATGAAAAAAAAAACGGTTTATTTTTGTACCTATAAAACTCGGTTCAGTGCGAGGAAATGTATAAAAAACGGTTTATTTTTGTACCTATAAAACACACATGAAATCAAAATACTGTGTACGTAAATGTCCGAAATCAAATCATCAGTAAAATACATGGAAAACTCTACCGTGCTATGCGTAAATATCAAAACCAAAGAAGCTTTGTCAAGAACGTCAAAAGTATTATTGGTCCATGTGCCAGGGAACCAGCTCCCCCCCCCCCCCCCCCACCCCCTTTTTCCTCGTCCCCATGGGAGTCTGGTATAGAATATATCTCTCTCTCTAAGAGTTTCAAGGTTTAGAATCCGCTTTTTTTATTTCTGGATGATTTTGGCAAATACGAGTGCTAAAACCTTAATCCGAAAGTTTCATAGAATAAAAAAAACATGATTCTTATATAACATTGAAAGAAAATGAGTAATTAGTTTACTTACGCAAGTATCGTTATAATTTAAGGTAGAGTCAGGGGTATTTATTTAACAAAAAACATATGTAAGATATCCTAACGTAAATTAACAATGAAAATCAAATACACATTCTCTATTTTTCATTCGATACTGTAAATCTATGGCTTCCATGAACTCCCTCATAACCATGTCTGCTCTTCCAGTTTTACATTCATATTCGCTCCAAAGATCATTTTCTTGTCATGATTTACCGTTCTAATTGTTGTTGCCCATTCCTTAATTATTTCTTTCTCTTGCTCGTGGAAACTCAGGTGAGTATGCTGAAATGACCTTAACAGTATCTTTAATGCACCAAAACTCCTGCTCCGTTTCTTCCTATCTGCGACCCGCAATTACATCTCCGGTTCTCTTCCCCTTCCACCTAGCTTCTGTACACACAAAGCACTGATCACCTCCTCTCCAGCACCGTCAACAATCGCTTTTAACTCCCCTGTTATAGTACCAACGTGCCATGATCCTACTCTAACCATCCGTTCCTTTACTCGCGTCTTGAAGCAGTCGTGAGCCGTGGTAGCCATCGTCCTTTTAACAGGGCAGTGGGCGATCAAGCCTGGAGTCGATTACGGAACACCCGACACGGTTTGGAGATCTGTTGGAAGTGAGTTATCATCACATGCACTCGCAGTTGTTAAACCACCCAAAGTTATCGAAGCGGGGCCTTGCAATAGATTTTTAAGTTGCATTTTATGACATAGGACTAAGAAAGAGCAGTATTCTTGAACCCACTAGCGACGGGGTAATATATATATATCTATATATATATATATATATATATATATATATATATATATATATATATATATACATATACACACTCGTATATATATAGCAACAACATATCGTTGAATATAGAATTCTTGATACCCAGGAAATAACTTACACTTGTCCTTTCAGTCGACTTTATTCTTGCACTCCTAACTCAGGTATTATAAACACAACACACACACACACACACACATATAGATATATACATATATATATATATATATATATAATATATATATATATAGATATATATATACATACATGGTGTGTGTGACTTCCAATAGTAATATTTTCCTACTTTCTGAACAACCAATACAATGGTAGCTCCACATTTCATGTCTGTAATAAAAGAATGCAGGCCCCACGCCGTTCCCCATACAACACCCAAGTTTAACGAACAAGAAATATATCATTAACTCGTAATCACAGTAATAGCACTTCCCTAGTTTCTTTATTATATCTATTCAACTTCTGAGAACAAAACTATATACAGTCAGACTATCAAAACAAATATGAGATTCATTAGATATACTTTTTTTTTCTCTCAAACTGACGGCTTTAATCGGTTGCCACTTAACGCTGCCTTTATTGCTCTTAAAATCGATCAGATTTAAATTTTATTTTTTTCCCCAATCTGGCAACCAAGAGAGAGAGAGAGAGAGAGAGATTGCCAAATCCTGTTCCATAATGTAATGTTATTTGATTATAAATATTTCCCATTTGACAATTTGTTTTAATTATTGTGAAATTAGCATTGGAACTCAGCGTTATTAGAACATAAATCATACTCGTTTATGTTCACAATGTTTCTCATTTGTTTAACTAAAGCTGCTATACTACAGTAATTAACAATGCCATTAGGTTCGAGCTGACCTGAGTACGTGACGACCATATCATGGAGATAACATAGGTACGAGTCGGCCAATTTCCAAGTTGCCCTGTTTTCTAATCAATAACTTGGTAGTCATCGGTTTTGACTTCATCACATGATTTTTCATCACACACACAGACACACACCACACACACAACACACACACACACACCACACACACATATATATATATATATATATATATATATATATATATATATATATGTAAGACATAGGGTGTTTTGATTAATTATATATTGTTCGTGCATTTCTCTGTAACCTGTGGAATGTGGAGGACAGTACAGAGTAACGACCTGAGGGTAGCTGATGAATGAGTTTCTAGGGATGGCGTGAGATAAAAATGCTTAGTTTGTCGAGTCAATGTACGACAGTTTATGAACTCTTCCCAAAGTGCCTTTGTGAAACTAGATGCAGCTAGAACCGCGAGGCGCTAGCGAACTGTGTGTTCGTATGTGCGTGTGCGCCTCTTTTCTGTTAAAAGCGTTCATACCCAAGCCTATGGGAGGGATTTTGACAGAGGGCTTCGAGTCATAGGCAAAGATGCCGTGGCATTCGCCGGGGGAGTTTTTTGTGACAAAGTGTTTAGTGCCCGGTTGGGAATGGATGGTTCTGGATTTCGGTGGGACAGAGTTCCCAGGGAAAGGTGTGACCTTTTGGGTGACTTGACAATGAGTTGTTTTAAGTTAGTCTGTAAGACTGGATTACTTAGTTAATCGACTTAGTTATTGTAAATAAACGTTATGTTATGATGCAACTCTCTCATTTTCATTACCTGTTAGAGTGGAGAGAGAGAGAGAGAGAGAGAAGAGAGAGAGAGAGAGAGAGAGAGAGAGAGATGTGGGGTGATTGCCGGGAGAGAGAGAGAGAGCCTGTCTGTGTAGTGGGTGTGGGGGTCTGCCTTCCGTTTCGTGTCCACGCTTACCGTATGAAATACATGGAGGTTTCCCCATGTAATAGTGGTGTCAGCGGTAAAAAGGGGATATAGAAAGTTTTCTTGCTTTTCTATGCCTAGGAACGCCAATGAAGAGATATGAGTGGCCAGTTAGAAAAATAAAAAGGGGCCGTGACTTAGCGATAGTTTTCGAACGACAAAGCTTTGTGGGATTGTGGAAATCGTTAAACTGTTAGTTTTCAGTTACTTAGTGGAAAAAATGAGAAAATGTCTGTCTGATTAACTGTGCTAAAGGGAGGGAAGGATTTTTATGGGACTCAGCATTTTTCCCAGGGAGTCAGCCTGAAGCAGTGAGCGCACCCAGTGTGACTTTTGCTTGTGCAATGACGAGTGTTCCGAGATACCTGTGCGGCGGTCGTTGTTATATCACTACCGCGTTTTTACGAAGAATTTCGAGTTCTTTTTTCCCATTATGGAGTGGTGAGTGTTAAAACTATTGTTTTGAAAGGAGTGGGTTTTGTTTAAATTTTTTTAATATTCCGCGTGTTTATAATAGACGTATGCATTCGTCTTTGTTTAAAACATAGGAGTGTATTTTTCTATGCATGGGAACTGTGCTTATAAGCATATTTGGCTTAGTGACACAGAGCGGCCACAATTTTAAGGGCTCAGCATATTTCTGCAGAGAGGCGCCTTGCATTGCGAGGGTGGGTGTACGGGCATCCCTTGGGAGGGTAGTTGCATGGGTACCACTAGCCTCACTCGAGAGATAGTACATGGGAGGGGATACTACTGGCATGCCTCGGGGGAGTGTTCTGCCGCTCGACTGAGGGGTTGTTCTCAGGGGGGAGAAATTTTTCTCATGTGGGTGAACTCCCCTTTTCCTCCCTTTTTTTTTTTTTTCTTTGTGTTGGGGATGGATTTGGCCTTGACATTGAATGCTAAGATATCAGCTGATTGATTAGTTGATGAAGTGAAATGCCCGTAGAGTCTTTTTTTAGAAAAGATATTTTTTTTTCTCCCTTGGATGAAGAGGAAAAGGAAATAAAAAGAGATTTTTCTTTTCCGAAAATGAGAGGAAAAGTAGTTAACATGCACGGGATGTTATATGTTTCTTTGTGCCTTGAAAGACACAAATATACGGGGGATACACAGATTATTTTTTTTTTATTGTTGTCGGAGAAATTACTTGAAATGCGATGATTGGTGTTTGTATCTGTGTTGTGTGGCAATGGTGTTATGTCATGGTGTTGCATGCTGGAGAAATTGTATGTCATAGGATTCAGCAATACTGTTGTATGCTATTTGAATTTCACCCTTACAAGAGAATTATTGCTTTGGTTTAGAGTTATTATTATTATTATTAATAATTATTATACTTGAGATGTGTCACGGGAGGTTTGCTTAAGTATAATTATCATTACGGGAGAATTGTTTTACGAGAGATTTGAGATATTTCATGGGAGATTATTCAATAATTATTACAGATAATTATTCAAGGAGAATTATTACGATGAATTAAATGGGAGAAGTCTTGTGTTAATTATTTGTTCAGTTTTTTGTAACTTTGGAGAATATTTCAGTGATTCACGGGGATGAGTTTTGCTGAATCTTGATGAATCTGGCTGAATCTTGGTGAATTGTGTGGAATTTTGCTGAATTTTTTGCTGAATTTTTGGAGAATGGACAAGCATTAACATTGGTGATAATTTTTGTACTGATACTGATGATTTTGATGATAGCAATTTTTTTTGGTGATTTTGTGATAATGATATTTCTGATACTGATTTTTTATGTACTAATACGTGGGTGTTTTAATGCTGTCAAGGGAGGTGAAATCTTTTGTGATTATGGGAAGAACTAACAACACATTATTTTAGTTTTTTTTTCTTTTTTTTTATGAGTTCAGCAGATAATTGCTTGACATCTAGTGAGTTACGGGAGATAGTTAATGGTGCCGTTGATTTTTCTTTTCTCTTTTTTTTGTTTTTTTTGAAAGTTAGCCATCGCTGACACAAGTTTTTTTTTACCATGGGTAAATTTGAATTTATTTTTTTTTCTCCAGTTAGTGTGAATATGTCTCAGTTCATGACTTAGAGTCATTGTTCGGAACGTGTTCGTGTTTTAGCTATTTGATGCTATAGAGTAATAGGGGAGAATTTCTTGCATGTTTTGAATGCATACGTAATGGCACTACATTTTTTCTCTGGATATTTGTTTTGTTCCAGGAATTGGGAGTTTTCTTGCACAATACCCTTGTTGTATTTGTGACAACTTTGTGGAGAGATAGGAAACTTGGTTTTAAGTTTTTCTAGTGCTTTATGTCGTAGTGCATATGGGGAAGTCTTTGCTTAGACACTGTGAGTTTGGAATTCTGTATAATGACTTGTGGCACATTGGTGGTTTTTTTCTAGAATTTTCTAGACAGTTTTATTTGCCGAGTTTTTGCCTTTTTTAGCAGTATGCTAAATTGGAGAGAGTTTTTATAGTTTTTGACTATAACATTGAGTTATTCTCTGGAGAATTGGAGTTATAATTGAGATATAATTGAGTTATAATTGAGATATATTATATTTGGGGAGATAATTGGAGGTATATATTATTTTGGAGTTATATTTGAGATATAATATATGGGAGATATATTTTTGGCCATTTTTGATATTGCCATGTGGTATGAGCTATGTTTAGTTCAATTATTTTGCAGCCATCTTTGTTGCAAATGGAGACACATATTGGAGATTATGGGGCAATATTTGTGAGTATGTGAGTTAGTTGCCCTGAGTGCACATTTTTTTGAGATGGGATTTCATTTTTTGATATTCCTTTTTTGGAGATATATTTTTTTTGGAGCCTTGTTTGTTCCACATGGAGTTATTGTGGAAATAGAGGTAAATATTTTGTATTGCCGAAATAGAGGTGATTATTCTCTATCTTGAGTGGTGTTTTTTTTTTTTTTTCTACTGACATGTGGCTTTGGAGATAAGAGAATAATATAGGGGGTTGGTTATTAACCAAATGGAGGAAATATTTTTATAACCGGTGGTGTTATTATTGATATGATGTCTCATAATGGAGTTTGGAATTAATCTTGGGCGGGTGACTCTTTTTTTTTTTGTGGTTATGGAGTTTTTTTTCGGAGTCAAGAGAAGATTTTCTGAGGTTCTCTTTTTTGATTTCGTGACTATTTAGAGGCGAATGGCATTACTGCATTACGAGTCATATGGAGAGTGTGTGCATTTTTTCATGTTCACAAGTGTGTTATTCTTGGAGAAATATAATTGGGGAAAAGTCATGTTGAGAGAATAAGTCTTCGAGACAAATTTTTGAACACATTAGTCATATCCTGGAGTTAATTCTGTGAAATGTGTTCAGTTAGACCTTTTTTCTTGAGTCAATGACAATGAAGTTTCCAAAACTTACGTGTCTGGACTGGACAATTTTGTGCTGTGTTTTTTTTTTTTGGAGCATGCGTCCGCAGGTGATTTTCTGCTGACAAGCGATGTGATGAGCCGTGTGCGTTCTTTCTTTTCTTCTGATGGTGGACAGATCAGAATTTTTTGCAATATCTGGAAATGTGGCTATAGCATTTCAACGAAAGCGCATGTGTGAGAGTTTGCTTTCTGGCAAATTCCATAACTTTACATGGAGCATTTCTTGGGAAAACGCGGGAGTTATGCATATTATACATGTATTATGTATTTTGTGATTGGGGAAATCTACTTGTGATTATTCTTTTTTTTATTATTTTTCTTCCTTTTCCTATGAGAGATATGATATTTGGGATTGAGCTTAAATAACATTTCTTTTTTGGAGGGACGATTTGGTTTTACCGGAGGTGTGATTTTTTCGAGGGTTGCGATTTACTAAATGGGGGGGAGTTTGACATTATTAAGTCTCATTGTGATTTAATTATTGAGCAGTAAAGGGGTTTTTGCTGTTAAAAGTTGGAGATTTTTTTTTACTGATTTTGTGGTGTCAGAGCTTGGCGAGAATATTTTTTGGGTCTGGTGTTACGTGATTCTTTTCTTTCTTGGGCTTGTTACGAATTTTTCTTTTTTTTTTTTTGTGAGCACATTCGAGTTCGAAATGTGAGTGCAAGAATTCCGTGGAGTTGCTGTGATTTCTGAGTTGTGTGTGTGCTGATGTGCGAGTTTGGAGAATTGAGTTGGAGAACTGATGTTTCTTTTTCTTAGAGAGTTGTGATAATAAGACTTATCATTTTAGTAGTCTATTTAAGGGAGTTAATTGGGAGACGTTCAGTTAGTATTTCTGACCTTTTTGAGATCGTTGTTTGATAGAAGTAGTATGTTTGGGTAATTTTCTTAGATTGACCGAAAGACTTGACTGACATACTAACGCCCAAAAAGTCGTCCCCGACTCCAGCAAGACGTCCACCAGCCGTGAAGAGAGGTTGCTGTTATTTTACCCCATGGTGATTACAAGTATTTCCATGATGGGTGATCGAGAGAATTCTACAGCGTGTTTTTTTGGGGATCTACAAGAAGCCGTGAGAGTCTTCTACGATGAGAGAGGCATTCCGTCTTCCTACAGTTGCTACAGTCTACTGTCTGTTCAGTACTTGCAGACAAGCGAAGAGGGATATTCAAGAATACCTAATGCAGAAAATATGAGAGAAATGCGTCTTGTGTTATTGGGAGATAAAGCGTGATTAAGAACTTTATTTTATAATGCCAGAGACGTGCAATTTTTCTTATTTTATTTTTTTAAGCCGGCAATGTTTTATATTGTATAAGCAATTTTGCTAGGCGGGAGCTAGCATATAGGTGCGAGGCCGAGCAATCTGTAAGACATAGGGTTTTGATTAATTATATTTGTTCGTGCATTCTCTGTAACCTGTGGAATGTGGAGGACAGTACAGAGTAACGACCTGAGGGTAGCTGATGAATGAGTTTCTAGGGATGGCGTGAGATAAAAAAGCTTAGTTTGTCGAGTCAATGTACGACAGTTTATGAACTCTTCCCAAAGTGCCTTTGTGAAACTAGATGCAGCTAGAACCGCGAGGCGCTAGCGAACTGTGTTCGTATGTGCGTGTGCGCCTCTTTCTGTTAAAAGCGTTCATACCCAACCAAAACCTATGGGAGGGATTTTGACAGAGGGCTTCGAGTCATAGGCAAAGATGCCGTGGCATTCGCGCCGGGGAGTTTTTTTTGTGACAAGTGTTTAGTGCCCGGTTGGGAATGGATGGTTCTGGATTTCGGTGGGACAGAGTTCCCAGGGAAAGGTGTGACCTTTTGGGTGACTTGACAATGAGTTGTTTTAAGTTAGTCTGTAAGACTGGATTACTTAGTTGAATCGACTTAGTTATTGTAAATAACGTTATGTTATGATGCAACTCTCTCATTTTCATTACCTGTTAGAGTGGAGAAAGAGGTGGAGAGAGAGAGAGAGAGAGAGAGAGAGAGAGAGAGAGAGAGAGAGAGATGTGGGGTGATTGCGGGAGAGAGAGAGAGAGCCTGTCTGTGTAGTGGGTGTGTCTGCCTTCCGTTTCGTGTCCACGCTTACCGTATGAAATACATGGAGGTCTTCCCCACGAATAATACTATATATATATAGTATAGATATATATACTATATATATATATATATATATATATATATATATATGTAACACATATAACGGACACAATCAACATGTCGTCACAGAAGAGTACATCTCGTTGTTATTTCATACCATAAACAAACTCAGAGCTGTCAGTAGAACAGATTGGTCATTTGCCGCGGAAGCAGTCAACTTTGCTTTGCTTGCAATGTTACCGAAATTGGCAATCTGTCATTCAATACTACCACGAACCTTTGACAATTCAACAGTTTTATTCATGTTGTAAGTCAATATAAGACTCACGCTGATGACAAATCATTTATAAAGACCATCTTTACAGATTTCGTCGATTCTTCACACGAAGGTGGTTCCCAACATGGAATAAGTTCTAACCAACAGTTTTTTGTGGGGGCGGTGCATAGTCGTCAGTATCCGTCACTCATATAAGTTCATGGATGTCTCCGGCATAAAGCTGAATTCCATCCAACAACTTTCTCGACAACGGGTCTAGTGACGTAAGACAGGAAACTTTCTACAGCAGAGTTAGGTAGTTGAACATTTGGCCAATTTCGCACTCCCAGACACCTGTCATCCAGAAAGGGGTGAAATGGAAATCTCTCTCAAAAGCCCGGATCATGAACTTATATGAGTGACTGTACATGGGTTTGGGGGTGGGGGGTGGGGTAGGGGATTGGAAAATCCGTGGTTCTCCCTTTCCAAAAAAAACTAAATAGAGCGGCAATGTTGCTTAACTTCAGCTGAT
>NC_061101.1:32624129-32662574 GCF_015104395.2 Macrobrachium nipponense
AACGCCTTCCTGTTTATTACTAACATTAACTTTCAAGGACATCGTCGTCTCCAAACCTCAGTGCACATATACCTCCCCACCTCATAGGAGTATTGCACGAGTGCAGCTCATTCAATTTTAGTTAGCTCTATTATTATTTACCCAGCCTATTATTATTATTTAGCCATATTCATTTTCATTGAGCACTGGCTTACGTATCTGACATGTCCATGATAGAAATTTCTAAATAAACATTTTCGGCTATCTTTCCGGCTCGTCTAAGACGATTCAGTAGAATGCACACTCATTATTCATACAAAGCTGATGAATTCATTCATAAAAAAACTTGTAATGATCCTTCTTAAGGTTTCATTTTAATGTTACGACTTTTCCTTTATACATCATCACTTTTGCTGCTGCAGCACATTCATTGCTTATTCATGTGCTCTCACTCAATCAATCAAAGACCGCCAGTCTGAATGCCTCCCTGTTTATTATTAACATTACTTCCAGGACATCGTCTCTAACCATCAGTGCCATACCTCCCCGCCCCATAGGAGCATTGGCACGAGTGCAGCATACTCAATTTTACTTACCTGTATTATTACCCACATTCATTTTCATTGAGCATTGGCTTTTGTATCTGACATGTCCATGATAGAAATGTCTATATAAACAGTTTCGGTTATCTTTCCGGCTCGTCCTAAGGATTCATTACAGTGCCATACCTACTCCCGCCCCATAGGAGTATTGGCACGAGGCAGTCATTCAATTTTAGTTAGCTCTATTATCATTTGCCCATCTATTATTATTTACCAGCTCTATTATTATTTACTCGCATTCATTTGGATTTTCATGTGCTCTCCCTCAATCATCAAAGACCGCCAGTCTGAATGCCTTCCTGTTTATTATTCATTACTTCAAGGACATTGTCTCCACCCTCCATGCCGCCATACCTCCCCGCCACATAGGAGTATTGGCACGAGTGCAGCTCATTCAAGTTTTAGTTAGCTCTATTATTATTTGTCCAGGTCTATTATTATTTGTCCACCATTCCATTTTCATTGAGCACTGGCTTACGTATCTTGACATGTCCATGATAGATATTTCTAAATAAACATTTTTGGCTATCTTTCCGGCTCGTCTAAGACGATTCAGTAGAATGCACATTCATTATTCATCCAATGCTGATGAATTCATTCATAAAAAACTTCTAATGATCCTTCTTAAGGTTTCATTTTATTGTTACGACTTTTCCTCCATTCAAATAATCACTTTCAGCCATCTTTCCGGCTCGTCTAAGATTCAGTAACTTGGCACACTCTTTGCTTATAGAGAGTTGCTCACTCAATCAGTAGACCGCCAGTCCGAAGGTCTTAGTGTTTCTTAACACTGACACTTTTCCTTCAAACGAGTCAACAAATATGCTGCTCATTTACTAATGCTTTTACAGATTTCCTGACTCAATCAATGACCGCCAGTCCGAGGTCCTTCTGTCCTATTTCGATTGCTGTTCATTTCTTTCTCAAAGACACCATCTGCATTGCTCAACGCCAGTCCTCCCCCCAACTAGGAGCCCTGGCATGAGTCGAGCCTGCACCTCATCCATTTATCCACATTCATTCATTTCAAAATGACCTTTTTGGCTCGTGTCTTTGAGACGTCCTTATAATTCCATTCAATTCTTAGGACTATTGCATCATCTAAATAAACAGTTTTGACCATCTTTCCGGCGAGTCTAAAGACTGGTGAATCAGCATTTTTAGACTGGCGTTTTCATTTTATTGTTACGACTTTTACAGATTTGCTTACTCAATCAATGACCGCCAGTCCGAAGGTCTTCCTGTTTATTTCAATTGCTTTTCACTTGCTTTTCAAAGACACCAACTAGGAGCAACTGGCATGAGTCGAGCTTGGCACCTCTTCTACTCATCCACATTCATTTATTTCAAAATGACCTTTGGCTCGTGTCTTTGAGACGTCCTTAAAATTTCATTCGATTCTTAGGACTATTACTTCATCGAAATAAACAGTTTTGACCATCTTTCCGGCGAGTCTAAAGACTGGGTTAAATCCGTTTTGATTGACTGGCGTTTTCATTTTATTGTTACGACTCTTACTCATTCGAAATAAAAAGCAGTTTTCGACCATCTTTCCGGCCAGTCTAAAGATGCAGTACTATGCACACTCACTGGTTATAGAGAGCTGCAGACTTCATCAGCGACTGCCAGTCTGAAGGCTTAGCTGTTTATCCAAATTCATATTTCCTTCGTCGTACATAAAGTTCTCATGATCCTTCTTAAGGTTTCATTTTATAGTTACGACATTTATCTCATATAAATCATTAATTTTGGACATCTTTCCGGCTCGTCTCAATACTGAGTACATTGCAGGCTCATTCCTCTCATAATCTTTCTCATAGTTAGGACTCTTGTTCCATATAAATGATCAAGTTTTGGCCATCTTTCTGCATCGTCTGAGCAGTAAGTGAATGCACAATAATTTTTCCTGAGAATACTGCTGCAGTTGTCTCAGTCCAAAGACCGCCAGTCCGAATACCAAAATATATGACACATTCAGTTCCTTCTCTCCCTTCCATCATTCACAAAATTATCACTTTCGGCCATCTTTCCGACTAGTCTAAGGTTTCAGTAACTTTGCATACTCACTGGTTATAGAGAGCTGCTGCTGCTTACTCAAATCAGTAGACCACCAGTCTGAAGGCCTTAGTGTTTCTTAAAAATGCCACTTTACTTTTCCTTCGAATAAATTATCACTTTTGGTCATCTTTCCGGCTCGTCTAAGGACTAAATACTTTGCACCTTCATTGCTCAAACAGTGCTTCTGACTCTAATGCTAGACCGCCAATTTCAAGGCCTTTCTCTTTGCTGTCATTGATTCATCTTTCTCTTCTTTTAAAGAAGTTGTCTCGGACCCTCAGCGCCATATCTCCCCGCCCCATAGGAGCATTGGCACGAGTGAAGCTTACTCATTTCTTGAGACGTCTTATCTCATTTCCTTCAGTATAGTTAAGACTATTGTTTCAAATGAATCATCAGTTTCGGAGAGGAAGCAGCTGTATCAATCCCAGACCGCCAGTCCGAACACCAACACATATTCCAAATTGAGTTCCCTTCTCTCGTCGAACTCTCTTTTTACAGATTAAAGGCTAAAGAAAAATCACCAGTCTGCGACGGACATGTCAGCGCCGCAAACTATTCTCTCTCTCTCTGTCTCTCTCTCTATGTCTCTATCTCTCTGTCTCTATCTCTCTGTCTCTATCTCTTTAAATCAAATATTCGTCATCTCCGACACTACTGCCAGCCACTCTTGACGAGCACTGGAAATAGATGAGCTTACTTGGATTTATTCAAGAATTGGCTCTATCATCGAGACGTTCTTTATCTAGGCCTTTGACTCTCTCTCAACTTCATCTCCTTCCTTCGACCACTCTCTTTCTAAATCTATCTCTCTCTCACTTATATATTTCTCTCTCAACAAAATTCACCTTTGAATCAAATATTCGTCATCTCTGACACAACTACTGCCAGCCCCTCTTAAAGAGCACCGACAATAATTGAGCTTACTTGGATTGATCCAAGAATTGGCTCTGTCTTCGAGACGAAAAATTCAATTTCAAATCTATTTCATGTCATCTCTCTCTGGCTTTCTCCATTACTTCCTCTGCTTCTCCTCAATTCAGTTCCATTCTCTCCAGGAACTTTTTTTTTACAGCTAGTATAATCCTTTCTCCATTACTTACTCTGCTTCTCCTCAATCTATCACCACTTCATCTCCTTCCTTCGACCACTCTCTTTCTAAATCTATCTCTCTCTCACTTATATATTTCTCTCTCAACAAAATTCACCTTTGAATCAAATATTCGTCATCTCTGACACAACTACTGCCAGCCCCTCTTAAAGAGCACCGACAATAATTGAGCTTACTTGGATTGATCCAAGAATTGGCTCTGTCTTCGAGACGAAAATTCAATTTCAAATCTATTTCATGTCATCTCTCTCTGGCTTTCTCCATTACTTCCTCTGCTTCTCCTCAATTATTTCCTCTCCTTAACGTCTCTCTCTCTCTCTCTCTCTCTCTCTTAAAGTTCTCTTCCATCCGTAAAATTTCCCTCCCCCCTTATTTCCTCTCCCTTAAAACGTCTCTGACGTTATCTCAGACGCTCAGCAGCACAAACTCCCCCAACCCCCACCGGAGTTCTGCCACGAGTCCAGCTTACTCAGTTTCAACTTACCTTCATTACGAGCATTGGCTGACGTCTTTGATACGCCCTTCACCTTTCACTTCGTCACAGCAAGGTTCTGCTCTGTTGTTTCCACATTCGCTTTCTCATTTCAACAAACACTTTCAACCATCTTCCGGGAAGCCCAACGATTCAGTACAAGTGCACACTCGTTTATTATACAGAGCTGCGGACTCAATCAGTGACTTACCCCAGTCCAAAGGCTGTAGTCTTTGTTAACAACATTTGCTTCACCCCTTTTCTGCTTCGAAAACGTTCTCTCTGACCCTCAGACTGGATCACTCCCCCTCTTAGGAGCATCCACGACGTGGCGCTTACTCATTTTTCAATCAGCAGTGGCTCGCGTCATTGAGACGTACTTTCATTCTCTCACAAACACTTCAATTTCACTAAACGCCATTTCACATTTGACATTATCTCAGACGCTCAGCGACATCACTCCTCCACCTAGGAGCGCTGCCACGAGTCCAGCTTACTCATTAATGAGCATTGGCTGATGTCCTTGATACGTCATTATTCACCTTTCTGCTTCCAAAACGTTCTCTCTGACCCTCAGACTGAATAACTCCCCCCTCTTAGGAGCATCCACGAGTGGAGCTTACTCATTTTTCAATGAGCATTGGCTCACTTCATTGAGACGTAATTTCATTCTCTCACAAACACTTTTAAAGATCCTTCTTCAAGGTTTCATTTTAATGTTACGACTTTCCTTTATACATCATCATTGCTTTGTTCATGTGCTCAAACTCAATCAATCAATCAAAAGACCGCCAGTCTGAATGCCTTCCTCTTTAATATTGACATTACTTCAAGGACATCGTCTCCAACCTTCAATGCCATACCTCCCCACCACATAGGACCATTGGCACGAGTGCAGCATACTCAATTATACTTACCTCCATTATTATTATTATTACCCACATTCATTTTCATTGAGCACTGACTCACGTATCTGACATGTCCATGATATAAATGTCTATATAAAGTTTCGGCTATCGTTCCGGCTCGTCTAAGGATTCTGTACAATGACATGTGCTCTCCCTCAATCAATCAAAGACCGCCAGTCTGAACGCCTTCCTGTTTATTACTAACATTACTTCAAGGACATCGTCGTCTCCAAACCTCAGTGCCATATATACCTCCCCACCTCATAGGAGTATTGGCACGAGTGCAGCTCATTCAATTTTAGTTAGCTCTATTATTATTTACCCAGCTCTATTATTATTATTTAGCCATATTCATTTTCATTGAGCACTGGCTTACGTATCTGACATGTCCATGATAGAAATTTCTAAATAAACATTTTCGGCTATCTTTCCGGCTCGTCTAAGACGATTCGTAGAATGCACACTCATTATTCATACAAAGCTGATGAATTCATTCATAAAAAAACTTGTAATGATCCTTCTTAAGGTTTCATTTTAATGTTACGACTTTTCCTTTATACATCATCACTTTGCTGCTGCAGCACATTCAGTTGCTTATTCATGTGCTCTCACTCAATCAATCAAAGACCGCCAGTCTGAATGCCTCCCTGTTTATTATTAACATTACTTCCAGGACATCGTCTCTAACCATCAGTGCCATACCTCCCCGCCCCATAGGAGCATTGGCACGAGTGCAGCATACTCAATTTTACTTACCTGTATTATTACCCACATTCATTTTCATTGAGCATTGGCTTTTGTATCTGACATGTCCATGATAGAAATGTCTATATAAACAGTTTCGGTTATCTTTCCGGCTCGTCTAAGGATTCAGTACAGTGCCATACCTCCCCGCCCCATAGGAGTATTGGCACGAGTGCAGCTCATTCAATTTTAGTTAGCTCTATTATTATTTGCCCAGCTCTATTATTATTTACCCAGCTCTATTATTATTTACTCGCATTCATTTGACATGTGCTCTCCCTCAATCATTCAAAGACCGCCAGTCTGAATGCCTTCTGTTTATTATTAACATTACTTCAAGGACATTGTCTCCAACCCTCAGTGCCGCCATACCTCCCCGCCACATAGGAGTATTGGCACGAGTGCAGCTCATTCAATTTTAGTTAGCTCTATTATTATTTGTCCAGCTCTATTATTATTTGTCCACATTCATTTTCATTGAGCACTGGCTTACGTATCTGAACATGTCCCATGATAGATATTTCTAAATAAACATTTTTGGCTATCTTCCGGCTCGTCTAAGACGATTCAGTAGAAAATGCACATTCATTATTCATCCAATGCTGATGATTCTTCATAAAAAACTTCTAATGATCCTTCTTAAGGTTTCATTTTATTGTTACGACTTTTCCTCCATTCAAATAATCACTTTCGGCCATCTTTCCGGCTCGTCTAAGATTCAGTAACTTGGCACACTCTTTGCTTATAGAGAGTTGCTCACTCAATCAGTAGACCGCCAGTCCGAAGGTCTTAGTGTTTCTTAACACTGACACTTTTCCTTCAAACGAGTCAACAAATATGCTGCTCATTTACTAATGCTTTTACAGATTTCCTGACTCAATCAATGACCGCCAGTCCGAAGGTCTTCCTGTCTATTTCGATTGCTGTTCATTTCTTTCTCAAAGACACCATCTGCATTGCTCAACGCCAGTCCTCCCCCCAACTAGGAGCCCTGGCATGAGTCGAGCCTGCACCTCATCCATTTATCCACATTCATTCATTTCAAAATGACCTTTTTGGCTCGTGTCTTTGTTTTGAGACGTCCTTATAATTCCATTCAATTCTTAGGACTATTGCATCATCCTAAAATAAAACAGGTTTTGACCATCTTTCCGGCGAGTCTAAAGACTGGGTGGAATCTGCATTTTTAGACTGGCGTTTTCATTTTATTGTTACGACTTTTACAGATTTGCTTACTCAATCAATGACCGCCAGTCCGAAGGTCTTCCTGTTTATTTCAATTGCTTTTCACTTGCTTTTCAAAGACACCAACTAGGAGCACTGGCATGAGTCGAGCTTGCACCTCTTCTACTCATCCACATTCATTTATTTCAAAATGACCTTTGGCTCGTGTCTTTGAGACGTCCTTAAAATTTCATTCGATTCTTAGGACTATTACTTCATCGAAATAAACAGTTTTTGACCATCTTTCTTTCCGGCGAGTCTAAAGACGGGTTTTAAATCCGTTTTGATTGACTGGCGTTTTCATTTTATTGTTACGACTCTTACTCATTCGAAATAAACAGTTTCGACCATCTTTCCGGCCAGTCTAAAGATGCAGTACTATGCACACTCACTGGTTATAGAGAGCTGCAGACTTCATCAGCGACTGCCAGTCTGAAGGCTTAGCTGTTTATCCAAATTCATATTTCCTTCGTCGTACATAAAGTTCTCATGATCCTTCTTAACTTAAGGTTTCATTTTATAGTTACGACATTTATCTCATATAAATCATTAATTTTGGACATCTTTCCGGCTCGTCTCAATACTGAGTACATTGCAGGCTCATTCCTCTCATAATCTTTCTCATAGTTAGGACTCTTGTTCCATATAAATGATCAAGTTTTGGCCATCTTTCTGCATCGTCTGAGCAGTAAGTGAAATGCACAATAATTTTTCCTGAGAATACTGCTGCAGTTGTCTCTAGTCAAAAGACCGCCAGTCCAGAATACCAAAATATATGACACATTCCAGTTCCCTTCTCTCCCTTCCATCATTCACAAAATTATCACTTTCGGCCATCTTTCCGACTAGTCTAAGGTTTCAGTAATTTTTGCATACTCACTGGTTATAGAGAGCTGCTGCTGCTTACTCAAATCAGTAGACCACCAGTCTGAAGGCCTTAGTGTTTCTTAAAAATGCCACTTTACTTTTCCTTCGAATAAATTATCACTTTTGGTCATCTTTCCGGCTCGTCTAAGGACTAAATACTTTGCACCTTCATTGCTCAAACAGTGCTTCTGACTCTAATGCTAGACCGCCAATTTCAAGGCCTTTCTCTTTGCTGTCATTGATTCATCTTTCTCTTCTTTTAAAGAAGTTGTCTCGGACCCTCAGCGCCATATTCTCCCCGCCGCCCCATAGGAGCATTGGCACGAGTGAAGCTTACTCATTTCTTGAGACGTCTTATCTCATTTCCTTCAGTATAGTTAAGACTATTGTTTCAAATGAATCATCAGTTTCGGCCATCTTTCTTTCTCGTCTAAGCATTGAGTAGAACGCACAGTTGTTCCGGAGAGGAAGCAGCTGTATCAATCCCAGACCGCCAGTCCGAAACACCAACACATAATTCCAAATTGAGTTCCCTTCTCTCGTCGAACTCTCTTTTTACAGATTAAAGGCTAAAGAAAAATCACCAGTCTGCGACGGACATGTCAGCGCCGCAAACTATTCTCTCTCTCTCTGTCTCTCTCTCTATGTCTCTATCTCTCTGTCTCTATCTCTCTGTCTCTATCTCTTTAAAATCAATATTCGTCATCTCCGACACTACTGCCAGCCACTCTTGACGAGCACTGGAAATAGATGAGCTTACTTGGATTTATTCAAGAATTGGCTCTATCATCGAGACGTTCTTTATCTAGGCCTTTGACTCTCTCTCAACTTCATCTCCTTCCTTCGACCACTCTCTTTCTAATCTATCTCTCTCTCACTTATATATTTTCTCCTCTCAACAAAATTCACCTTTGAATCAAATATTCGTCATCTCTGACACAACTACTGCCAGCCCCTCTTAAAGAGCACCGACAATAATTGAGCTTACTTGGATTGATCCAAGAATTGGCTCTGTCTTCGAGACGAAAAATTCAATTTCAAATCTATTTCATGTCATCTCTCTCTGGCTTTCTCCATTACTTCCTCTGCTTCTCCTCAATTCAGTTCCATTCTCTCCAGGAACTTTTTTTTTACAGCTAGTATAATCCTTTCTCCATTACTTATCTGCTTCTCCCTCAATCTATCACCACTTCATCTCCTTCCTTCGACCACTCTCGTTTCTAAATCTATCTCTCTCTCACTTATATATTTCTCTCTCAACAAAAATTCACTTTGAATCAAATATTCGTCATCTCTGACACAACTACTGCCAGCCCCTCTTAAAGAGCACCGACAATAATTGAGCTTACTTGGATTGATCCAAGAATTGGCTCTGTCTTCGAGACGAAAAATTCAATTTCAAATCTATTTCATGTCATCTCTCTCTGGCTTTCTCCATTACTTCCTCTGCTTCTCCTCAATTCAGTTACATTCTCTCCAGGAACTTTTTTTTTACAGCTACTATAATCTTTCTCCAATACTTCCTCTGCTTCTCCTCCCTCAATCTCTCACCACTTCAACAAAATTCACCTTTGAATCAAATATTCGTCATCTCTGACACAACTACTGCCAGCCCCTCTTAAAGAGCACCGACAATAATTGAGCTTACTTGGATTGATCCAAGAATTGGCTCTGTCTTCGAGACGAAAAATTCAATTTCAAATCTATTTCATGTCATCTCTCTCTGCTCCCACTCCTTCCTCCGACCACTCTACTTATGTGGCCCAGAGAGTTGCTTTCTCACATACCCCTCTCTATATATATTGCAGGAACAAGCGCGCGAGGTCCATAGAAAAAAAATCGTCCAAGGTACATAAAATTGTCTCTTCTTTCCTTCCATTTCATGTCATCTCTCTCTGGCTTTTTCCATTATTTCCTCTGCTTCTCCTCAATGGCTCCCAACTTCCTCAACCCCTCTTTCTAAGTCTCTCTCTCTCTCTCTCTCACTTATATGTTTCTGTCTCACAATTCAGTTCCATTCTCTCCAGGAACTTTTTTTTTACAGCTAGTATAATCCTTTCTCCATTACTTACTCTGCTTCTCCTCAATCTATCACCACTTCATCTCCTTCCTTCGACCACTCTCTTTCTAAATCTATCTCTCTCTCACTTATATATTTCTCTCTCAACAAAATTCACCTTTGAATCAAATATTCGTCATCTCTGACACAACTACTGCCAGCCCCTCTTAAAGAGCACCGACAATAATTGAGCTTACTTGGATTGATCCAAGAATTGGCTCTGTCTTCGAGAGAACGATTCAATTTCAAATCTATTTCATGTCATCTCTCTCTGGCTTTCTCCATTACTTCCTCTGCTTCTCCTCAATTATTTCCTCTCCCTTAACGGTCTCTCTCTCTCTCTCTCTCTCTTAAAGTCTCTCCATCCGTAAATTTCCTCCCCCCTTTCCCCCCTTTCTCCCTCCTAACGTCTCTGACTTATCTCGGACGCTCAGCAGCACAACTCCCCCCACCAAGGAAAGTTTCTGCCACGAGTCCAGCTTACTCAGTTCAACTTACCTTCATTACTGAGCATTGGCTGCGTCTTTGATACGCCCTTCAACCTTTCACTTCGTCACAGCAAGGTTCTGCTCTTGTTTCCTACATTCGCTTTCTCATTTCAACAAACACTTTCAACCATCTTTCCGGGAAGCCCAACGATTCAGTACAAGTGCACACTCTACTTATACAGAGCTGCGGACTCAATCAGTGACTTACCCCAGTCCAAAGGCTGTAGTCTTTGTTAACAACATTGCTTCACCTTTCTGCTTCGAAAACGTTCTCTCTGACCCTCAGACTGGATCACTATCCCACCCCCCTCTTGAGGAGCCATCCACCCGAGTGGCGCTTTACTCATTTTTTTCAATTCAGCAGTGGCTCGCGTCATTGAGACGTACTTTCATTCTCTCACAAACACTTCAATTTCACTAAACGCCATTTCACATTTGACATTATCTCAGACGCTCAGCGACATCACTCCTCCACCTAGGAGCGCTGCCACGAGTCCAGCTTACTCATTAATGAGCATTGGCTGATGTCCTTGATACGTCATTATTCACCTTTCTGCTTCCAAAACGTTCTCTCTGACCCTCAGACTGAATAACTCCCCCCTCTTAGGAGCATCCACGAGTGGAGCTTACTCATTTTTCAATGAGCATTGGCTCACGTCATTGAGACGTAATTTCATTCTCTCACAAACACTTTTAAAGATCCTTCTTAAGGTTTCATTTTAATGTTACGACTTTTCCTTTATACATCATCATTGCTTTGTTCATGTGCTCAAACTCAATCAATCAATCAATCAAAGACCGCCAGTCTGAATGCCTTCCTCTTTAATATTGACATTACTTCAAGGACATCGTCTCCAACCTTCAATGCCATACCTCCCCACCACATAGGAGCATTGGCACGAGTGCAGCATACTCAATTATACTTACCTCCATTATTATTATTATTACCCACATTCATTTTCATTGAGCACTGACTCACGTATCTGACATGTCCATGATATAAATGTCTATATAAAGTTTCGGCTATCGTTCCGGCTCGTCTAAGGATTCTGTACAATGACATGTGCTCTCCCTCAATCAATCAAAGACCGCCAGTCTGAACGCCTTCCTGTTTATTACTAACATTACTTCAAGGACATCGTCGTCTCCAAACCTCAGTGCCATATATACCTCCCCACCTCATAGGAGTATTGGCACGAGTGCAGCTCATTCAATTTTAGTTAGCTCTATTATTATTTACCAGCTCTTTATTATTATTTAGCCATATTCATTTTTCATTGAGCACTGGCTTGTACCGTATCTGACAATGTCCATGATAGAAATTTCTAAATAAACATTTTCGGCTATCTTTCCGGCTCGTCTAAGACGATTCAGTAGAATGCACACTCATTATTCATACAAAGCTGATGAATTCATTCATAAAAAAACTTGTAATGATCCTTCTTAAGGTTTCATTTTAATGTTACGACTTTTCCTTTATACATCATCACTTTTGCTGCTGCAGCACATTCATTGCTTATTCATGTGCTCTCACTCAATCAATCAAAGACCGCCAGTCTGAATGCCTCCCTGTTTATTATTAACATTACTTCCAGGACATCGTCTCTAACCATCAGTGCCATACCTCCCCGCCCCATAGGAGCATTGGCACGAGTGCAGCATACTCAATTTTACTTACCTGTGTTAGTTACTTACCAACCATTCATTTCATTGAGCCATGGCTTTTGTATCCTGACATGTCCATGATAGAAATGTCTATATAAACAGTTTCGGTTATCTTTCCGGCTCGTCTAAGGATTCAGTACAGTGCCATACCTCCCCGCCCCATAGGAGTATTGGCACGAGTGCAGCTCATTCAATTTTAGTTAGATCTATTATTTTTATTTGCCCAGCTCTATTATTTTTTATTTACCCAGCTCTATTATTATTTACTCGCATTCATTTGACATGTGCTCTCCCTCAATCATTCAAAGACCGCCAGTCTGAATGCCTTCTGTTTATTATTAACATTACTTCAAGGACATTGTCTCCAACCCTCAGTGCCGCCATACCTCCCCGCCACATAGGAGTATTGGCACGAGTGCAGCTCATTCAATTTTAGTTAGCTCTATTATTATTTGTCCAGCTCTATTATTATTTGTCCACATTCATTTTCATTGAGCACTGGCTTACGTATCTGACATGTCCATGATAGATATTTCTAAATAAACATTTTTGGCTATCTTTCCGGCTCGTCTAAGACGATTCAGTAGAATGCACATTCATTATTCATCCAATGCTGATGAATTCATTCATAAAAAACTTCTAATGATCCTTCTTAAGGTTTCATTTTATTGTTACGACTTTTCCTCCATTCAAATAATCACTTTCGGCCATCTTTCCGGCTCGTCTAAGATTCAGTAACTTGGCACACTCTTTGCTTATAGAGAGTTTGCTCACTCATCAGTAGACCGCCAGTCCGAAGGTCTTAGTGTTTCTTAACACTGACACTTTTCCTTCAAACGAGTCAACAAATATGCTGCTCATTTACTAATGCTTTTACAGATTTCCTGACTCAATCAATGACCGCCAGTCCGAAGGTCTTCCTGTCTATTTCGATTGCTGTTCATTTCTTTCTCAAAGACACCATCTGCATTGCTCAACGCCAGTCCTCCCCCCAACTAGGAGCCCTGGCATGAGTCGAGCCTGCACCTCATCCATTTATCCACATTCATTCATTTCAAAATGACCTTTTTGGCTCGTGTCTTTGAGACGTCCTTATAATTCCATTCAATTCTTAGGACTATTGCATCATCTAAATAAACAGTTTTGACCATCTTTCCGGCGAGTCTAAAGACTGGGTGGAATCTGCATTTTTAGACTGGCGTTTTCATTTTATTGTTACGACTTTTACAGATTTGCTTACTCAATCAATGACCGCCAGTCCGAAGGTCTTCCTGTTTATTTCAATTGCTTTTCACTTGCTTTTCAAAGACACCAACTAGGAGCACTGGCATGAGTCGAGCTTGCACCTCTTCTACTCATCCACATTCATTTATTTCAAAATGACCTTTGGCTCGTGTCTTTGAGACGTCCTTAAAATTTCATTCGATTCTTAGGACTATTACTTCATCGAAATAAACAGTTTTGACCATCTTTCCGGCGAGTCTAAAGACTGGGTTAAATCCGTTTTGATTGACTGGCGTTTTCATTTTATTGTTACGACTCTACTCATTCGAAATAAACAGTTTCGACCATCTTTCCGGCCAGTCTAAAGATGCAGTACTATGCACACTCACTGGTTATAGAGAGCTGCAGACTTCATCAGCGACTGCCAGTCTGAAGGCTTAGCTGTTTATCCAAATTCATATTTCCTTCGTCGTACATAAAGTTCTCATGATCCTTCTTAAGGTTTCCTTTTATAGTTACGACATTTATCTCATATAAATCATTAATTTTGGACATCTTTCCGGCTCGTCTCAATACTGAGTACATTGCAGGCTCATTCCTCTCATAATCTTTCTCATAGTTAGGACTCTTGTTCCATATAAATGATCAAGTTTTGGCCATCTTTCTGCATCGTCTGAGCAGTAAGTGAAATGCACAATAATTTTTCCTGAGAATACTGCTGCAGTTGTCTCAGTCAAAGACCGCCAGTCCGAATACCAAAATATATGACACATTCAGTTCCCTTCTCTCCCTTCCATCATTAAAATAATCACTTTCGGCCATCTTTCCGACTCGTCTAAGGTTTCAGTAACTTTGCATACTCACTGGTTATAGAGAGCTGCTGCTGCTTACTCAAATCAGTAGACCACCAGTCTGAAGGCCTTAGTGTTTCTTAAAAATGCCACTTTACTTTTCCTTCGAATAAATTATCACTTTTGGTCATCTTTCCGGCTCGTCTAAGGACTAAATACTTTGCACCTTCATTGCTCAAAAACAGTGCTTCTGACTCTAATGCTAGACCGCCAATTTCAAGGCCTTTCTCTTTGCTGTCATTGATTCATCTTTCTCTTCTTTTAAAGAAGTTGTCTCGGACCCTCAGCGCCATATCTCCCCGCCCCATAGGAGCATTGGCACGAGTGAAGCTTACTCATTTCTTGAGACGTCTTATCTCATTTCCTTCAGTATAGTTAAGACTATTGTTTCAAATGAATCATCAGTTTCGGCCATCTTTCTTTCTCGTCTAAGCATTGAGTAGAACGCACAGTTGTTCCGGAGAGGAAGCAGCTGTATCAATCCCAGACCGCCAGTCCGAACACCAACACATATTCCAAATTGAGTTCCCTTCTCTCGTCGAACTCTCTTTTTACAGATTAAAGGCTAAAGAAAAATCACCAGTCTGCGACGGACATGTCAGCGCCGCAAACTATTCTCTCTCTCTCTGTCTCTCTCTCTATGTCTCTATCTCTCTGTCTCTATCTCTCTGTCTCTATCTCTTTAAATCAAATATTCGTCATCTCCGACACTACTGCCAGCCACTCTTGACGAGCACTGGAAATAGATGAGCTTACTTGGATTTATTCAAGAATTGGCTCTATCATCGAGACGTTCTTTATCTAGGCCTTTGACTCTCTCTCAACTTCATCTCCTTCCTTCGACACTCTCTTTCTAAACAAATCTATCTCTCTCTCCACTTATATATTTCTCTCTCACAAAATTCACCTGACCTTTGAATCAAATATTCGTCATCTCTGACACAACTACTGCCAGCCCCTCTTAAAGAGCACCGACAATAATTGAGCTTACTTGGATTGATCCAAGAATTGGCTCTGTCTTCGAGACGAAAAATTCAATTTCAAAGATAATTTTCATGTCATCTCTCTCTGGCTTTCTCCATTACTTCCTCTGCTTCTCCTCAATTCAGTTCCATTCTCTCCAGGAACTTTTTTTTTACAGCTAGTATAATCCTTTCTCCATTACTTACTCTGCTTCTCCTCAATCTATCACCACTTCATCTCCTTCCTTCGACCACTCTCTTTCTAAATCTATCTCTCTCTCACTTATATATTTCTCTCTCAACAAAATTCACCTTTGAATCAAATATTCGTCATCTCTGACACAACTACTGCCAGCCCCTCTTAAAGAGCACCGACAATAATTGAGCTTACTTGGATTGATCCAAGAATTGGCTCTGTCTTCGAGACGAAAAATTCAATTTCAAATCTATTTCATGTCATCTCTCTCTGGCTTTCTCCATTACTTCCTCTGCTTCTCCTCAATTCAGTTACATTCTCTCCAGGAACTTTTTTTTTACAGCTACTATAATCTTTCTCCAATACTTCCTCTGCTTCTCCTCCCTCAATCTCTCACCACTTCAACAAAATTCACCTTTGAATCAAATATTCGTCATCTCTGACACAACTACTGCCAGCCCCTCTTAAAGAGCACCGACAATAATTGAGCTTACTTGGATTGATCCAAGAATTGGCTCTGTCTTCGAGACGATCTTTGACTTTACTTTGTCTACATAACTTCATCCAACTAGGCCTCTGATTCTGTGTGGTCAGTGGTGGCCCAGAGGGTTGCTCTCTCACATAGCCCTCTCTTTTTATATTACGAAAACAACCGCGTGAGGTCCAGAGCGAAAAAAAACGCCCATGGTCTATTATAAGTCTCTCTTCTTCCTTCAATTTCCGTCTGTGAATCTGTCTCCTCGCCTAGTTTTATCATATTCTCCAGGCCTCTAAATGTCTCTCAAATTCACTTTTCGTTTCAGAATCGGCCCTCTCACAGGCCCATCGTGCTCTTTGCCTTCACAACTTAATTGAATCGGCCTTTTGGCCGAATTCTACCATTATTGTCTATGTTTTCTCTCACAACAAATATTCTTCATCTCTCCACTTCCTCCGACCACTCTCTTTCAAAGTCTCTCACTTACTTATATATTTCACTCTCAACAGAATTCAATTTCAAATCTAATATATGTCATCCCTCTCTGCTTCCTCTCCTTCCCCCAACCACTCTCTTTCTCAAGTCTCTCACTCACTTATATATTTCTCTCACAACTAAATTCAACTTTGAATCAAATATTCGTGCTCTTTCCCATCAAAAATTGGCTCTGTCATCGAGACACTCTCAAACTACTCTCCTATTCCAACTCTCGCAGCACAACGTATTTTTTGCCCTTTGCAAGTACAGTAGTGCTCAAATCTCATGCGACATGACTCTTTTTGTATCGTCCAGATTCTCAGACTCAACGTGATGTTGCCAGTAGTGTTATACTTTCTTTTTTCTAATGTCCTACATGTCAAAAAGTTTGTGAATTCACACAGCGAGCCCTATTTTTTCCTTATGATTATATAAATATGGTCCCTTTTATGCATTGGTATAATTCGTAATCTGTGTGATTTTGAACTGATTTTCTTTTTTTACGCTGCTAAGTTCAAAGTGCGGTGTGATAAGGTTAGCTGTGCCATCAATGAAAGCACACTTTACATGCTACTCGGACTGGTGAACATAACTACGTCTGCTGCATTATGACAATAACCTAATAAGTTCAACAGTCATAACAACATTTTCAACGTAGGAATATGAATTAAAACCAGTTTTCTTTGAATGTTGAAGCTTTCGGCTGTGTTTAAGCTGCCTGCATGTTGCAAAATGATTTATAGGCCTAAAACTATCTAATGCCTTATGGGAGTAATGTTCCTAATGATTTTATTTGTAAGAGTTAGATTACCTGTTCTTTGAGGAATAAAAGATGATTTTGATTATATTGAGAAAGATGACTATTAATCGAAATATCATGAGTATTGATATCAATGTGTATGGAGCGATTGTTTTTCAACTGGTTTAAAATATTATTTTCTTAAAATCCTTCTCCTCGCTTTTGGTGTATAATTTAATTCTTTCATAAGGTAACTTGAAGAACAAGAATGTGTAGATAACCTCATTTGCTTTCTGGCCAGAAATTGTTAATAGAAAGATGTGACTGTTAATTGTAAAGTAAAGAAATCTAACACCTAGGCCTAGGAACAATATCTTGGCTTTGACAAAAGAATAATTGCATAGGCGAATATTTGCTAGTATGCCATAATTTTTTAAATATTTAAGAATTATAAAAATTAATTAGGTATGAAAATCCAATATTCCTCTAATACATATAAAGTAGGTGTTTTCAAGATAATTTCATTGTCGCTACTCAGTGTAGACCTACTTATGTTAGTTACACCGGGTGGTTGTTGTTGCACCGACACTAATGATACGTCACACACGCTCCCCGCAAACGTTGATATCAGTGGGCGCATTCTACTTTTGTGTATACATATTTCATTTCAATTTTTTCAGCATTGAGGTGTAAAAGCAATCAAATAAGACTAATTTCAAATTTTTATGTTGGCTTTGGAAGCATTATTAATGTTATGACATTTTTTTTTCTTTGTTTTTTTTTTATTTAACATTTGAACTGAAGCTTGATGACGACTTTATTTTGGCCAAATGCTTCAGCGCTGTGTGAACGAAAGTTTTGAAATGTTTCGGAAGAGTTTTTCTGAAATTTACTACACGTTACATTTTCTTACAGTTTTGACATATATGACAGATTTCACTCTTATGAAAACATATTATGTCCATACCGTATGCAATAATCGCTTGCGACTCCTCGAGGCCCTCCTCATACAGCAAGAGAAGCCCTCATTGAATACGACGCAGGAAGTGCTCTTCTTCCCCACCAACTTAAGGAGACCTATGTGTATAAATACAGTAATACCAGGCCGAGCGACACCCCCGATCTAAGAATACCAGATGAGACGAGCACCCAGCAGCCAATGACATCGCGACCCGTCGTGCGCCCAGGGAAGCCTTGCCCCAGCCTCGACGGTCAGCTAGGCTGCAACTTCGCGACCTTTCAACGACGAGAAGCGTCTTGAAGAAACTTCGTTCAACCAATGGCGGGAGCGCATTGCGCCAACCGGCCAATGAAAACGCAGCTAGCGGTTGAACCCTGCTGACCTGCCGCTATATATTGAGTAGATCTTGACAGCAACAACAGTCTGCTCCGATCCACTGCCGTGATCATACTCGGATGATACCGAGAGAAACGTTGGCCAATATATTAACTTATATTTTGACCTATTTGTTCATTTACTATAACAAATAAATAAATTTGTGAAAATTATCCCTGAAATTGACTGCTCCTGATGAGTAATATCGGCGCAATACTCGCCAGTTTGTAATAGCAGAGAGAAAGCTATTATTAGAAAAATAGAGAAGACTATTTACAAGTTGAATCAGCTGATGCAGCAATATCTTTCAATAAGACTTGTTTGAAAGAGGGTCTCCTTCCAATATATTATTATTTGGTTATTATTTTTTATTATTATTATTATTATTATTATTATTATTTATTATTTATCTCTTCCCTTCCTCTCACGTTCGTATATGTTCACTAGAGTTCACTCAGTATGTTTGCTACTATTCACCGACGTTCCCTAAAGTCCGCTTACGTTCGCCGACGTTTTAATATAATATTTAGTGAATAAATATGACTTTTTTTCAATTATTTATTTAGATAACAAAATCCTACTTTTTCTTAGGAGAATGAAAACTGGCAAGCATGCAACCTTAGGCTTCTTCCTCATCTGTCTCTCTATGTCTTTACTTTTTCAACTCCTATGCGGTTCGCACTCACAAACACAGACATACATTTATAATTTTATTTCTTTTTACGTGCGTGCGCAAGCGCGCGCGTGTGTGTGCGTGAGGAATCACCTGCGAAGATTACTCAAAGGATTAGCAGCTACAGAAAGCAACTTCCTAAGCCTTCAGCAAGATTCCGGACGGGATTATAGAGGTTGACTGACCAGAAGGACTTACGTTCCCCCCCATTGCTCAATATATGTTTAACTTCTTCTCTTTCTTCTTCATTTATTCAACACAGATTATTACAAGTTGTTACATATATATTATGTATAGTTATAAATATCTAGTATATTTCATATTTATTATATCAACTAAATAAGATATACGCGCGCGGCACGGCGGGCGAGAGAGAGAGAGAGAGAGAGAGAGAGAGAGAGAGAGAGAGAGAGAGGACGCAGGCCAAATCAGGTTTATAATATTATGTAAAATACCATTCACACAAAACCGAAAGTACTGTAGAAAAAATCCAAAGTGGCTGAGGAAATCATATAATAATAATAATAATAATAATAATAATAATAATAATAATAATAATAAGAAACATTCTGCAATATGGCAACAGGATCTGTCTCTCTCTACATGCACCAGGGTTAGGGAATGTGTGTGTGTGTGTGGGGGGGGGGGGCGGGTAGGTGGGTTGGGGAAGGAGAGGTAGCGAGGGTTACCCCCTTCCCCTCTCTCTCAAAACTCTCTAGCTCTCTCTCTCTCTCTCTCTCTCTCTCGCAGCGCCGCTCTCCAATACCGACTGCACACCAATATGATCACACATTCATACATGCTTGCATATATACAAACATATATAAAAGACATATTCTGGTGGAAACTTTTAAATTTGAGCCCTGGTAATGTACAAAATTAGACAATCTTATCATAGATAAAATAGTGAAGAGGTTTTAACATTATTCTTTAATTTGGTGTATTTGTCAAGTTCCTTCTTATGTATTTCTTGTGAGTTTTAACATTATCCTTAAAGTTTTTGTACTAGTCAAAATCCTTTATTATGTATTTCATATTGATAGTATTGTTCATTCAGTATCTTTGTTTATTTGTGTTTTAGGTATGTTGCTAGTGCCGTTATTATTGTTACTATTCATAATTGTGAGTTCAGTTGTTTTATAAAACTGGTTGACATAGTCAGTGTTTTTCTCTTCTGTAAGTAATTGGGTCATTGGGCAATTACTCTTTTTCTTTAGACTTGTTGGGGTGTTAAGCGGTTGGGTAATCTGGACTTTGCTTTCGTGAGAGCTTTCTTGCTCAATAGTTTTTACGTTTTGTATTACTTTGTGCCCCGAAGATGTGTTAAATACACGAAAGTACTTGGCACTCTGTCTTTTCTTTTTTTAAAACTTTCCCTGTGGCTTTGCTGGTAAACAAAAAAAATCACGTGGTTACTTTTGTGATTCTATAAATATATATATATATATATATATATATATATATATATATATATATATATATATATATATATATATATATCTGTGTGTATACGTGTGTATGTGCGTTTCATCATATTCCCTGTCGTAACACGCTATCAATGGAGAGAGAGAGACCTTAACCTTACAGACCTTACCAATCTTGTTCGGGTTGCCCCAGGTCCCCATCGTGTGAGGCACCTATAATGTCTACCAGAGAGTTGCTAGTACATCTTCCGGTATATTTTGCATCTTCCAATCTTGGATGGTCTGGGATGCAGTTTAGATATTTGTCGAGCTTATTCTTAAACACATCTACGCTCACTCCTGATATATTCCTCAGATGAGCTGGCAACGCATTGAATAGACGCTGCATTATCGATGCTGGTGCGTAGTGGATTAATGTCCTGTGTGCTTTCCTTATTTTTCCTGGTATAGTTTTGGGCACTATTAATCTACCTCTGCTTGCTCTTTCTGATATTTTTAGTTCCATGATATTTTTTTTCTGCTATTCCTTCCTATCTGTTTCCAGGCCTGAATTATCATGTAGCGTTCTCTTCTCCTTTCTAGACTATATAATTTTAAGAATTGTAGTCTTTCCCAGTAGTCTAGGTCCTTAACTTCTTCTATTCTAGCTGTAAAGACCTTTGTACACTCTCTATTTGTGCAATATCCTTTTGATAGTGTGGGTACCATATCATATTGCAATATTCAAGTGGACTACGAACATATGTTTTTATAAAGCATAATCATGTGTTCAGCTTTTCTTGTTTTGAAGTGCCGTAACAACATTCCCATTTTTTGCTTTACATTTTGCCAACCAGAGTTGACGAATTTGTTCATTGCATAACATGTTCCTATTCATCCATCACACCAAGGTCCTTTAACTGCTTCCTTATTTGTGATGTTCTCATTATTAGGTCCCTTATATGCATATAGCTTTCTTTCTCTGTCTCCATAATTTATTGATTCAAATTTATCAGAGTTAAATACCATCCTATTTACCTCTGCCCAATCATATACTGTTGTTAAGGTCTCTTTGTAGAGCGTTCCTATCTTCATCACAAGTAATTTCTCTACTTATTCTGTGTCATCCTCTGCGAAACTACTCACTACCGAATCCTTAACATTATTGTCTATGTCTTCAATCATAATAACAAACAGTATTGCAGCTAACCACCGTACCTTGCGGCACACCGGTTATTACCTTACCTTGGCTTCATCCATCCGATTTCCTCGTCGTTTGCAATAACTATCTGTTTTCTGTTGTGTAAAAATTCTTTTAACCATCTTCCTACTTTATCCACGATATTGTGTTTTCTAATTTTCTTGCGCTAATATATTATGGGTCTACTTTATCAAAAGCTTTTGCAAAGTCTAAATAAACCACATCTGTTTTCATTTCCGCTTTTCATATTTTTGAATATGTTCTCACGGTGGACTAACACCCGTTGGGTTTTGTGTACTTTTTTCCGGGTACGAAACCATGTTGTCCTTTATTAAACAAATTATTTTTTATTAAATGTTTCATATATTTTTTCTTCATTACCCTTTCATACACTTTCATAATATGTGATGTTAGACTCACAGGCCTTTAATTACTTGCCTCTAGTCTTGATCCACTTTTGAAAGTAGGGGTAATATATGCTAATTTGTGCTCATCATAAATCTTGCCTGTATCTACACTTTGTCTTAATAATATTGCAAGTGGCTTTTGCGCATAGAATGAACTACTTTCTTTTAACAAAATAGCAGGAATTCCGTCAGGCCCTGCAGCAGCTCCATTTTTAATTTCATTAATAGCCTGCACAATATCAGCTTCATTAATATCTATGTCAGCTAAATATTCACTATTTTCATCCCTTACTTCTATATCATTATCTTCATTATCTATTCTAGGGGTGAATTCTCTCTTATATCGTTCTGCCAGTATGTTGCAAATTTCCTTTTTTTCATTCGTTAATCTCCTTCAATTCTCAGAGGGCCTATTTCTATTCTTCTTTTATTCATCTTCTTCGCATATGAGTATAATAGTTTGGGGTTTTGCTTGATATTTAATAGGGTTTGGGTTTTTTCTTCCAAGTCCCGTTTTCATTTTCTTTTGATTGTATAATCTTTTGTTCTGCATTTTCTATCTTACTTTTTAGTTCTATAACTTTCCATGCATTTTTTTTCTTTTGCAAGACCTTTTTTCCACTTTCTCATTTTCTGGAACAAGATCCTTCTGTCTCTTGGTATGCATGAATGATGTTTACTTTTCTTCTTCGGTATATATTTTTCCACTATTTTCTCCAATATTTTATATAATATCTCCGTATTTACCCTTATGTCATCACTTACGAAAATGTTATCCCAATCTTTGTTTAATTCTTCATTAATTTCTGACCATTTTATATTTTTACTGTGAAAGTTGTATTTTTCCATATCCTTCCCACTTTTTTCATTTCTTGCTTATCTCTATTTTCACTTGCTTTGGAATGAACTGTTAATTCTATGACATTATGGTCTGAAATACTCGCATTATAAACTATTATTTCTTTAACATAATTCATCTCGTTCACAAATACTAGGTCTAAAGTATTTTCCTTTCTTGTTGGCAGTGATTTATTTTGTTGAATGTTGTATTCTAGTAGCATATCTAATAGCTTTTCAAATTGCCTTTTATCTTCTGCACTACTATTACTCTCTTTTTTATATATATAAGTCAACCACAATCTCCTATTCGTTCGTTCCATTCTTCTACGAAAGGAAAGTTGAAGTCACCAGATTAGGAGAATAGTCCAGTCCTTGTGATTTCTACATATATCATCCAATTTTTCAATTATTAAGTCAAACTCTTTAGTATTAGGAGTCTATATATTACTAGGTTCATCAATTTTTCAGATTCAAATTCTACCGCTATTAGTTTCATCATTCTGAGTTTACTATATTTCTCATATATTTTTCCTTGTTTTTTGTCTTTCCCATATATTGCGGTTCCCCCTTGATTCCTATTTTTTCTATCTGATCTATAAGTTTGGAACCCTTTTATTTGATCATCATTCCCAGCTCTTGGGAATACCAGGTTTCACTATTCATTATATCTATTTTTCTTTTCATTTTGGGTTAGTTCTTCTAAGTACTCTATTTTCCTTTTTGAGTTACTCGTAACTACACCTGCGCATTCATCACTATGATGGTTTGCGTGTTTTCTCCTTCATTTAATACTGGTAGTAATAAGGATTTTCCCATGTCTCTTTCCTGTTCTGGTATGTTGTTCTTTTTTTCATTTCCAAAATTCTGACATTAAAAAATCCAACTTTTCCATAATATTTTGATCTTCCTTCATCATAATTATTCATTTTGTGTCTGAATCTGCAATTTTCTCCGTTTCTGCAATATCCTCTTGCATAATAAATACAGTTATTATCTCTTGAGTAGAATTTCGGAGCTGATGCTTTGAAATTTTTTGCTGACACGTCTGCATATCTCATTGGTGGTTTGCTTTTCTCTTTTACCTGATATTCTTGATTTCTCTCTTTATTTGTTTCTTTCTTATTTTGGATTTTATTACTTGGTTGGTTATTTATTTGATTATGATTCATGGCTACAGGGTGCATATATTTGCATTTTTTGTCGAACTTACATCCTTATTCCTTTTCTTTTAGGTTTTTACATATTTTTGGATGCAGATCTCTGCAATCATCCCCATATCCATCTAAGTATGCACATTTACCATATATTTCATAGTTTTGACATATCTTAGGATGTTTGTAGTAACATCTTTTTCTCCAAATCTGCAATTCCCTCTTTTCAAAAGGTTGCAGATTTTGTCTTTCTTGTCAACCTCTTTCCCCGTCAATTGTTGTTTTAGATCTGGGTAGTATTTTTGCCTCTTGCGATTTGCTTTTTCTGTTTTCATCATCGTATTTATTTCTTCTAGGTATGCTGCTTTATTGCCTCATATGTAGTATCAATGAGATCTCTGCATCCCATACTTTTATCTTTTTCTTTGTCCTTATTTTTTTCTGTCATTTCATTTTTGTATTTTTTCCTCTTTCCCGTCATTGTGTAGATCTGGGTAGAGCCTCTTCGGGATTTGCTTTTCTGTTGTCATATCGTAATTTATTTCTTCGTAGGTATGCTGCTTTATTGCCTCATATGTAGTATCATGAGTATCTCTGCATCCATACTTTTATCTTGTTCTTTGTTTTCCTTATTTTTTTCTGTCATTTCATTTTGTTTCTTCTCTCTTCCGTTTTCCTCTCTTCTTCTTTTTCTTCTTCTTCTCCTCTTCCTCTTCTTCTTCATCCTCAACTATTTGTACATTCAATCTTGATTTAATAACATTGTCTATCCATGATAGACATGTTGAACAAAAAATTCTTGTATCTTTTCTCAAATCTTGTATTACCTCACAACACTGTGGATGGGTCGGAATGTTGCATGCAGCACATTTTCTGATTAGGTTTTGTGGATTGACTATGCTATACCAAAACCTTACACAGTTTGCATGCTTTTGGCATTCTTTTTTCCTAATGCATCAATTAGGATATTCACAAGATTCACCTTATTCATTTTCTTTGTCGGAATATGTTGGTTTATGTATATTTTCTTTATGAGTCTCTTGACCACTTGGATTTTATTTGGAACTTCTTCAATTATTTTCAAGATGTTTTCATTAGATTTGTTCCAGTTTTGAAGGATTATATCCTTCAATATATCTGAATGCTTTTGTATCTTTTTGGTTAGGTAGAGAGAGAGAGAGAGAGAGAGAGAGAGAGAGAGAGAGAGAGAGAGAGAGAGAGAGAGAGAGAGAGAGAGAGAGAGAGAGAGATGAATTGCAACTTTCGACTTTGTGGACTTTGGAAATAGAGGCGAAAATTCTTAATAGTCAACCTTTCCAGTGGGTAGATAATGGCTTTTACTATATTTACATATTCTAACCATCTATCTATCTATCTATCCATCTGTATATATATATATATATATATACATATATATATATATATATATATTATATATATATATATACTACTATATATATCTAACATATAAACCCATTCAGGCCTCTATGTCTGTGTACGTGTGTATGTATGTGGATGTGGGTATATTGGGTCGCACACCGTCAAAATCTGTCTTACCGAGGTCATGACTTCCTCCTGGCCATCCAGAAGATATCGACCGCTAATGACCTTTTGTTTCTACATATGGTTGCCATGTCAGTGTGTTTTCTTACATATATGTATGTAGGTATGTGTGTACGTATGTATGTATGTATGTATCTATATATAAGTATAGTTGGGGTTGTCCTGTAGGATCGTTATCTTACATACATATGTGGTAACGTACTTATGGTTGCACATATACATATATGTATATATAAAATACATAATACATTTTTCGTAGGTAAACGAATACATTATTGGTTATTCTTCTCGCTTGATGGCTGTTCAGGGCACACCTGTGTTGACTAACCCCCAACCTCCCGTCCTGTGACTGACTTGGATGATATTGGTAAAAATGTTATGCAAAGTAAGGAATGATTGTGGTGGTTTACTAAGGGCGTAATACATCGATTGACTTATGAATTCATGTCTCAAGTCCAAACACCGGAGCCAACAGGCAATTCAGCGTATCTATAATTATAGAAAGAGAAAAAGGAATAGCTAAATAGAATCGGGAATGCAAATAAAATAAAAAAAGTTAACAGGGCAAGAAATAAACCCTTTCCCTCGACTCCCTAGCTTTAAAAGCGCATCTTCCTAAGAAGGATAATATCTGCGGGAATAAAGCATTTAATGGGACTGCACCTTACCGTATATGACAAATCTGCCTTTTCTATCTGGCCCCACCCTAGCGATCTTATTATGCCCATTACTGTATGCATACGCGCATTCTCTCTCTCTCTCTCTCTCACTCTCTCTCTCTCTCTCTCTCTCTCTCTCTCTCTCTCTCTCTCTCTCTGTATATATGTAGTTGTCTTTGGCAAAAAGACGGGAGTATTTTAACACCACACTTTTGTGTTTGTTTGTTTGCTTGTGTTGCTAATTGGGTATATATAATATATATATATATATATATATATATATATATATTATATATATATATATCATATATAATGCTTAAAAAATCACTGTAGATGCACGTGACTTCATAAATAAGCGAATCCCACAGGAAAATGATAGTCAGAAATCCAAGCGCTTTCGTCTTTACTCAGACATTGCCAAGGAGTTAATGAAGTACAATTGGAGAGAAAGGTCTCAGGTACAAAAAAAATCAAGAATAACCAGATGGTTATTGTCAAAAGGGTAAAAATTAAAAGAAATAATCCAAGATTATCGGATATCACACGGTCACAAACCCTAACCGAAATTACAAAGTACCTTTACAGTCCTTAAAACATGTAAAAAACTGAATTATATTAATTTTTTTGCTTGTATTTATCTACAACTTTTTTCATAATGAAAGCATCAAGTTTAAATAAACCAAGACTTAAATTTAGAACATTTCTATCATTTGACTTAATGAAACAAGATTCAATGATATTCCTTTTAACTGTGTCATTACATGGGATTAAGGCTCTTGCTTGACTCCAGTTAATAGGATGGTCTAAATCTCTCATATGTACGAATAATGCAATTGATATTTGCCCAGTTCTCACAGAATATTGATGTTGTTTGAGACGTTTGTGAAAGAGATTTACCGGTCTGTCCGTAATAGACTTTATCACACTTTTTGCAAGGAATTTCATATATACAGCCTGGAAGATCTTTTGAATTTTTTATTATTAAACTCTTGACATTTATTATTACTGAAAACAACACTTATGTTAAAAAGCTTTAAAATTCTAGGAATATCTAAAAACCAAATTTCATCATAGGGTATTTTAGAATGTTGTGCTTACTAAATTCAAGTTTGTCATTAGTTGCATAAAATGTTTTTCTAGCTCTTTTCCATGCCACATCTATAAAAGTCCTTGGGTATTTAATTTTCAATGCAATATCATAAATAGTTTTAATTTCAGCGTCAATAAACTGCGGGCTACAGACACGTAAACATCCCAGATAAAACAGAGAATTTAACATTTTGATGGTGATAGGAGTAGTAATGAACAAAAGAGGCAATGTTAGTTTTTGATTTTCGAAAGACTGAAAAGGTGAAATTTCTATCATTTCTATGGACAGTTACATCAAGAAAATTCAAATTACAATTTCTTTCTTCCTCTACAGTAAATTTTTATAGAAGGGACTAAATTATTGAGATTATTAAGGAATTTAATTTCTGGAGATTTTCAGTGAACTGGCCAAATACAGAAGATATCATCCACATATCTAAACAAATAACTTTTTTGGGGCAAAATTCTTGGTAAGAGTTTTGTCTCAAAAAATTCCATGTAAATATTGCTAAGGACAGGAGGTTAGGGATTACCCATAGCCACGCCAAAGTTTTGTACAAAAAATTCCCCATTAAAACAAAATTTACTATCTTTGATACATAACCTTATGAGACTAATGAGGTTTGCTACACTTAAGGGAATGTCATGACGTTCTAATTCCTCCTCCAAATATTCAAGTAAGTCATCTACAGGCACTTTTGTAAATAAAGAGACAACATCAAAACTAACCATATTAAAATCAAAATTCAAATTTAGACGATTCAATTTGTTTATAAAATCAACAGTGTTTTTAACATTCGTGTTAGAAATGTTTCCTACCAAAGGAGTAAGAATTTTACAAGCCATTTAGATGAATTATACGTAACTGAGCCCACTGAACTAATGATTGGTCTGATAGGGTTATTGATTTTTTGTGTCTTGACTAAACCTTACATATAAGGTAGTGAGGCGCATTGTGGTGTAAACTGTTTAATTAAATGGTCAAAGCCCTTCAAATGGATTTAATTTGTTTATTAAAATGTGAGTTCACTGTCTGTGTAGGGTCAGACCTCAGTTCCGTATAAGTATCAGTAGATGATGCGTTTCGTACACTTAGAAGCAGACAGTATGTCTATATCTTCCTCAACAAACTTACAACAAACAATATCGTTTCCATATCAGATGTGTATATCTTCCTCAACAAACAAACAAACACAACCGTTTCCATATCAGATGTCTTTATCTTCCTCAAACAAACAAACAAACAAACAAACAAACCGTTTCCATATCAGATGTCTTTATCTTCCTCAACAAACAAACAAACAAACAAACAATCGTTTCCATATCAGATTTCAATATCTGCCTCAACAAACAAACAAACAAACAAAATCGTTTCCATATCAGATGTCTATGTCTTCTTCAACAAACAAACAAACAAACACTATCGTTTCCATATCCAATATCTCTATCTTCCTCAAAAAACAAACCAAACAAACATAATCGTTTCCATATCAAATGTCTATATCTTCCTCAACAAACAAACAAACAAAGAAACACATACAATTTAGCACCTACTCAGTAAGGTACTGAGTATTGTTAATTGTAATTACAATTTCTCACAGAGAGAGAGAGAGAGAGAGAGAGAGAGAGAGAGAGAGAGAGAGAGAGAGAATTTTCGGTTTCATCTACAATAAGCATCGAAGACTGATTCACACCCACCAAAGTATTCATAAACCTTTCAGAGATGTCCTTATGAATAAGCTGAAGTAGAGAGAGAGAAAGAGAGAGAGAGAGAGAGAGAGACTTACATTGATAAATTAGGCCAAAACGATGCATGAAATAGCCTCCACATTGCGCAGCGCATGAAGGTGCTGAATGAACTAAACGCCTGATCATAACGGAGAATTGGTCTTCACGGTTAATGCAGCGAGTTTCTTCGTAACAATGGCATTAGATGTTGTGAGCTTCGATCGTTGTTTGAAGAAGGACATTGGCTCTTTCATCGTCTCCCTGACGGTAATTTACCGAAATGAAATTCGTCCTTGTCTTATGATATACTTTTTGAGAAGACGTCCCATATCTGAAGAAGGTTGGGTGGTTGTCCTTGTCGTTTGATGGTCTTTGCTATAGATCGACTTTCTACCTCCAGAAACAACCATTCAGATAGATCAACTTTCACCCTTCAGAACAACCATTCCAGATAGATAGACTTTCACCTTACAGAAATGACCATTCAAGATAGATCGACTTTCACCTTCCAGAAACGACCATCCAGATCGCTCAACAATCACTTTTCCAGACAACTATTCCAGGCAGATCGTCCGATGGACTCTATACCAAAGCTTCCTGGTCTGTGGGCCGCTGGGCAGCAGCTGCATTTCGGAAGCATCATTCAAATATGCAAGATCTTAGTCACTGTATCATCATTACTAGTCTTCTTGTACAACGTGTACTGCAACGTTTGTGAATATCAGCTCCAACAAATGGTGGTTGAGGTCTCGAGAGTCGATCGACCTCCAGCTGAGTTTCCTCCACTCGTTTTGTGTCCCTATCCGTTTGTCGATCCTTTTCGCCTTGTCGAATTGGGGTTGAATATATCTGTGAAGACTGCAGAGGAACTGGAGTACAACGTCGATAACTTGGTCGGCATCGATGAAAACTTATCCGGAAAGCAGTTGTTGGATGTGGCTTCGTGGCGGCTTCAGGAAATTGTGAAGGAAGTGCGCATTGATGGAGAAGTCGTTGATGAACATCTTAGCTCCAGCTTTGACTATCGATATCTCACGCCAATTGGACCTTGCCTGAGATTTGTCTCACCAGTTAATAGTTTGAAAGGTTTGCAGCTCAGTGTCAAACTGAGTTTTGAACTGTCTTGCACGCGAGTTCAAAGGATGTGTGATGCAGACAATGTTACTTTGAGTTCCACATTTCAGAAGTTGTGCAGTGATACATCCTTATGGTGTGAATTTGCTAGCATTTATTCGAAAAAAATGGTTATAAGTATTCCATCAACTTACAATTCATTTGACCTTTATAAGACAGGGTTAGGCATTGGGATTTTTAACCAGTAATAAACCATATGAGTTTAGTCCCATTCGAGGTGGTCAGTGATTCCTCACAGGATATAGATTATAATCCCAGGGAACTGCTTGTCACAAGCCTATGCCAGAAATACAACGGTCAAAGAAGATCAATGTCAAGACTTAGTGCATAGCAGTTTTTTAGCTCTCCCCTTGAAACGTTTGTGTGTAACTCGTAAACAGTCTGCATTATCGTTTTGATAACTTCTTCAGCGTTAACAGCAATGATTCCTTAAGGATTTATGTCAGCCAAAAAGAACTGAAGTTAGGTGGAAACTGAGAACAGAAAGGTTTGAAAAGTTTTCTCATGATGGGGATGATTATGATTCTGATATTGTTATCTTGAAGCTTTCATCGTCATCGTTTACCAGATTCTACAGAAAGCAGAGGTATCCTCTCAGTAAACTCTTTGAGAATATTGGGGGTAGCCTGGGCCTCTTTTTAGGCATATCACTCCTTGACCTTTGTTGAGAACTGGAAAATTTGTAGAACGTGTTACAGAGGCGTTAAGATATTTCAAAAAGGATTACTTCAGTTCTTTGAGAAGAAGGTTCAGCAGTATGAAGCATATATCCCGTCTTTTGCTTGCTCACTGGATTTATCTTCTTTTCAGTGCCATTTTGCGTTCATTTAATGATCTTAGTTACAGTTACACTGATAGATCACATTACACTTCCGTGACATGAAACTTTTTACGTTCGACAATAAAAAAGTGACTCAGAGATTTTTTGGGTGGAAGAGACACTTCCATTGTATTTAGCAAGCAGACCCCTTGGATGCCAGTCTATATCTGTTACTAGAGCTCAGAAATGCTTCTTTTCATGTTTTTTGCCCAGTACCTCCTCCTCCTCTATCCCCATAAGCTCGTTATCTGTTGACGATCTTCCTCAGTGCCAACTTAAGCAGGTCACAATACCCAAAATGAAGTACAGTATACAGTCAAGTATCTTAGAGTCTGTGTCTAATAGTTCAGAACTGCTGCTGTCTTGTCGCAGTAGATGCCAGCTCGAAAATGCATCCCAGGTTGGGGTAAGCAATTTATTGTTAGTGACTGAAGAGGAAAGTTCAACGTTTCTCTCTTTTATTGGTGGCTTAGGAGGGATCATTGGGCTCTATTTCGGCTTCTCGGCAGTCAGCTTAAAGATATTGTAGACAAATATTTTCCTTGGTCATCTGTTGCAAAGAGACAAGTTACATTTGTGTGGCATTGTTTTAACTCTCTTTTGTGTTCTTTGCTTTTTGTAAGTCCTGTGGAGAAGTACCTGTTCAGTCATCCTATCCACAGTGAGTCTACAGTTGAAATTCTAACCGAAGCTCAGTACCCAGCACTTACAGTGTGTCTTTGGCCACCATTTAAGTTCATGCAGATTGATGTCATCAGTGGGACTTCAGAGTTTCATATGATGAGGTCATGTTACTTGACCCCAAAGCCAGATTTGATGCCCTTACATATCTTATACAGCATATTGATAAAGTCAACGGAAGTGACGAATTACACACCCGGATGATCTCTGGAGAAAAATTGCATGGGACGTAGAGAGTTATTTCGCCGATGGAATGCGAGGATATTAAAGGAATCTTTAAAAAATCACTCTTTAATAAATGTATTAGTCTTTACAACTTTGACGAAATAACTAATGAAATTTTTCCAGTGTTGTATGTTTTTTTTTGGCTTAAACAATATTTTCTCCCCCAGAATCCAGCTATGTCTGTTATGTTTTTATTCGTTCATGGTAAGGATGATTTCCCACTGATGACCAAAGACACTGTTCCACTGAGAGGTGATGATTTGCTTTTTGTTAATGACGTAGAAGAATGGACAGGGGTTTCATGGAAAAAATATTAGTTTTGGAGAATGTGTATCGCTTTGTGTAGATCGCTTTTCAGTTAGTCAGTATCAATGTAGTTTTCCATGGACAAATTTACACCAGGATAATCAGCCATGCAATATTGACACTTTTCGCAGCTATTTTAACTACATTATGGACGTACATGCCTACCAATGGTTATCTGTATGAGCACTAATTGGTTCTGCATCACTGTCACAATGCTTTGAACACTGCCAAACAAACAGGGCTAAATTTTACGAGGTTTACATCAATTCTGGTGACGTGATGGTAGGAAGAGAATTTTCATTCACTCTTCAACCACATGTTACTGATGATGGAGTCATTACTTTGAATTTATGGTTAGCATACCTGCTTCATCGTTCAAAAAAAACCATTCAAAGTGATGGCTATGCAGTTTCTCACTCATAAGTGAGTTAGGAGGCATTATTGGGATGATCTTGGAACTTCACTTCTCTCTCTGCTTCTCAGGACAGTGTAGAAGTAATGGCAAGAGAAATTCTGTAACTTTGAAAGCTTACTTTATCTCATTTAATTGTTTTTAAGAAAGTATCTGGTAGTTTATGTATCCAGGGGTTAATGTTGATGAACTGAATTTTTAACACTGTATTCCTTACTACTTACAGAGGGTCTTTCCTAATTGAGACCAGTTAGTTAATAAGCTTCATGATAGCCACTATGTCAGGAGCAAAGGTCTGTTGATGACGTTTTGATGTCATTTCCAGCAGAGACAGATTTCACAAATTTGACCAGAGACTTGTCCAGATGATTTCACTGCTGATCTTGCTTCTTCAAATGACAGTTTTATCATGGTAAGTTGTGTCAGTGGCTATGCACGTGATCTCAGTGGTTATGATGTCCACGAACTTTTAGGAGAACCCAGGCATATCTTGTTTGCATTTCTCATCGGGAATGTTTTTGTATCTTTTCCAGTTTACAGACTGTTGTACACAGCGATGCTGGTCTTGAGTGCACTTAATTAAACTTCCTGTGTTTTTGTAGTAGTTTGCCTTATTGTAATATGAAATAATAAAATAGCTGGAACTTTAGTAGGAGTGATTTTGGTGCAGAATAGTAATGTTCAAGTGTAGGTACCTCTGCACTTGGGTTTTGAGGATCCTCAACATTTAATGTAGTTTCCAGTTTGCAGTATTAGGATTGTTCTTGAATGCTGTCAGAAGTTGATTTTAATCTTGAAGTTCTCATGTCAAGATCTATTTTATTAAGGTAAGGAATCAATCAGATCTTTGGCTTTTTGTTGGTGTTGTTGTTGATTCATTTTCAAATCACCACCACCTGATCTGTGATTTTGAAGGGAAAAAAAAGGTCTTACTTTAATGGTTACTCTTTTGTGTCCTAAATGTTTGTCTTTCTAGTCTTCATTGCTGTTACTGAAGGTTGTTCTTCTGTTTCATACAAACTGCACCTGTGTCTTTGATCCTCTTTGAAGGAAAATATGTATCTACCTAATTAAAACTGAATGAACTAATATTACTTTGCTGAACCACAGCAGAGATAATAGTTGTGGTTTGCACACATCTCATTAAGAGATGAGTATATCAAGGGGTAGTAAAGTACTTTATATACTTGGTATTATTCCTAACAAGAGATAGTCTGAGGTTTTAATCATCAAAGAGAATAAAGTAAAAGTATTAAAAAGTAAAAAACTTCATCGATTGATTTAATTTCTTAGCAGTTTGTTAGAGGACGAAATATTCCCAATAATATTATTAGCGAATGCACTACTACCCCTTGATAAGTTAGGAAAAAATATATTTGATTGATGTTTCTTCACTGTAGCCTGTTTCTAGTCCATATATTCATGGAAGATGCACTTCTGATTAGTTTTGTTAGAGGAGAGAGCATTTCAGTAACTTATGGGAGAGAATGAAGAAGTGTGTTTTAGTAGAAGTTTGTTAAGATCTGATTGGTGAAATTAATATAGTCCTTTAGAGAAAGTATCACAAAGCAAGATCTGGCACAAGAATACTACGGACTATAGTATTTCCAAGATAGTTAAATTGGACTTTCAGTTTCTGTTATGGAATACTTAATAATAATAATAATAATAATAATAATAATAATAATAATAATAATAATAATAATAATAATAATAATAATAATAATAATAATAATAATAATAATAATAATAATAAACTTGAAAATGAGTTAGTAACGGTTTTATAACATTGGGAAACTTTTATACAGCAAAATGTTATATTTACTGTTCATGCATAACATGACATTTTAATAGCGAATGTTGTAGGTCTAGTAAATACACACTTGTATCATGACATGATATTCTGTAAGATTTATGTGCACAAAATTAGTGTAAGCATACTTCAAGTTCATATACACACAAATGCCTCTTTAAAACTTGTGTCTGTGTTGAATATCATTGAATTAATGATGCATTTTTTTCTAGCACTGTCTTCAGTTTCATTGTACCGCTATAAAATAATGCCTGTGAAACATATTGGATCCATTATTGACCTTTAAAATAGCATTACTTTTATCCGGTTTAATGAGGTTGAGAGTTCCAGTATAAGATTCCAGTGGGATATGATTCTCAATTTGCCATGAGTGGCTGACTATGAAATCAAAAGAATTTGCAACACTGTTAATGGAATGGCATTTACGTCTTATTAAATATAACAAAGAAAAGCTTAAACTGATTATTATGCAATGTGTTTATCCTAAGATTGTGATGTTCTATAAGTATATTACATCGCATATATAAGAGAGAAGACTTAATGTCATAGTCGCAAGTGAAGGGGTTTGCTTATTGATTAACAATGCCGAACTGTGGGTCTTAATAGAATATTGACTTCACTTCCTCACCTCTTCTCGAACAATCGTTCGTTGTTTACAATAACAGAAGTCATATTATGAATGAAGTGTGAGACGCAGATAACGCAGCCTCGGTTATCAAGTCTCTCTCTCTCTCTCTCTCTCTCTCTCTCTCTCATCTCTCTCTCTCTCTCTCTCTCTCTCTCTCTCTCTCCCTTCTTGACCTTGACCTCATGAACACCTGGATGGATCGGAAAGCAGAGGAAGGTCACTTACTCAAAATGAATCAAAAGAAGAGTTTAACCAACCCCCAGCCCCTCCCCCCCCACCCCCCACAAACCAAACCACCGCCTCCCCAAAATCCATTTAGGCCTACAGGCTTCCATACCCTCGCTATATAGATGGCTTTATCCCCGTCTTCTCTCAATATTCAAAACAGAAAAGAAAAACATATATGTATGTATATAAGGATTTTATACCTCATATATATATATATATATATATATATATATATATATATATATATATATATATATAATATATATATATATTAACTCACTCTCTATATCTATCAGCCAGGTTTCATTTAACTACGAAAGAATTGTATATTTATAATGAACTCATTCTATTTATTTCATTTTATAGTATATTTATATGTTCACAGTTTATTAATCTTTTGTATTGACAATTAACCAGTACTTTTACATATATAAATACATACACATACACACATAAATATATATATATATATATATATATAATATATATATATATATATATATATATATATAATATATATGTGTGTGTGTGTGTGTTTGTGTGCGTGCGTGTGAGAGGGCGTGTGTGTGTGCTGTGCATTTGTGTGGGAGGAGAGAGAGAGAGAGAGAGAGAGAGAGAGAGAGAGAGAAATGGAATTTGTCTATAACTAGTACTTTTTTTGTTTATATGTATATATAAACACAAATACACCCAATAGCGACACAAGCAAACAAAACAAACAAACAAACAAACACAAAAATGAGGTGTTAAAATACTCCCGTCTTTTTTGCCAAATGACAACTACATATATACAGAGAGAGAGAGAGAGAGAGAGAGAGAGAGAGAGAGAGAAAGGGCGCGTATACTACAGTAATGGGCGTAATAAGATCGCTAGGGAGGGGCCAGATAGAAAAGGCAGATTTGTCATATCTACGGGTAAGTCCCATTAAATGTTTCCCCGCAGAATATAATCCTTCTTTAGGAAGATTCGCCTGAGACCTAGGGAGTCGAGGTAAAGGGTTTGCTTCTTCCCTGTTAACTTTTTTTTTTTTTTAGATTTTATTTTACATTCCACCCGATGCTATTTAGCTATTCCTTCTTACTCTTTCTATGGTAATAGATACGCTGAATTGCCTGTTGGCTCCGGTGTTTGGACTGAAACATAAATTCATAAGTCAATCGATCTATTACGCCCTTAGAGAAGACAACCCGACTCATTCCTTCTTTTTTGCCAAAATGATCCAAGTCAGTCACAGGACTCATTTCTCTTTTTCTTTTTTGAAACTCTGGAGATTCCATATATTTTCCCGCTCTCTTGCTTCCTCATTTCTGGCACTTTTGTTGCTTCGATTTTCTCTGGATAGCCTTCGAAACATCAGTTACGGACCTTCATGATTTTTTTTTTAATGAAGTATTTCGGGAAATTATAGACTATTTCCTTGGCCTCAGGTGGTGAGTGAAGACGTTTACGGGAGTCACTTGGGCTGGGCTGTGCATACTTTTCACAGTGGGTGATCGAGGGCGCGTATCCTTTAATGATATTGACCATGACCTTTTAAATCCTCTTAAAAATCATAGGTCCCCTACCTCAAACTCAAATCACACACCCCCCACCCTCCCCCACCCCAACCAACAACACTGGCCGCCTCTTCCTCTTCTTTGACAAAATGCAATTATAAATGGTTTCTCCTCGTCTCTCTCTCTCTCTCTCTCTCTCTCTCTCTCTCTCTGCGAGCGCGCATATCTCATTCAGAGGACATAATAATTATGAAAGATGCTAGCAATACACACACACACACACACACACACACACACACATATATATATATATATATATATATATATATATATATATATATATATATATATATATACCATAGGAAAATGATAGGCAGAAAATCCAGGCACTTTCTTCTTTACTAAGACATTGTCAAGGAACGTATGAAAATGCAGTTGGAAGAGACTTATCAGGTAAACAAAAAGATCAAGAATACCACAAGGTTAATTACAATGTCAAAAGAGTACAAATCACACGATCATAAAACCTAAACAGATTTAACCCTAACATAAACTACAATGTATCCATATAGTTCAAAACATGAAAGAACTGAATATATCAATTTTGTTGCTAATATTTATCTACAACTTCTTTCATTTATGAAGCAAGACTTGAATTTAGAACATTTCCATTATTTCACTAGTAATACCAGATTCAGTGATATTCCTTTTAACTGTTATGTTTATAAAATGTTGTTCGGGGCAGCATGCGTTGTCTAAACCGCACAAACCCCCCCCCCCCCTCCCTTTCATCGACCCGCTCCCCTTGTTCGGGGGATGGGGTGGTATTGGAATATTCGCGGCCGTGGGAGGGGTGGGGGGGAGGTAAGTGAAGGTGTTCACCAAGATAAGAACCCAAAACAGTCCTCCCCTACAAGGACCCCCTTCCTACAAATCGCATTTGTAGGCCTAGTCTTTCGTACAGAAGGATGTCCTTATTATTATTATTATTATTATTATTATTATTATTATTATTATTATTATTATTATTATTAATAGTAAATAGTAATAATGATAATAATAATAATGATAATGATAATAATAATAATAATAATAATAATAATAATATAATAATAATCTAGAAAAATTAGAGGTTGAAGTAGCTCCAGGACTCATGCAGAAGAGTGTGATCCTAGAAACGGCACACATAATAAGAAAAGTGATGGACTCCTAAGGAGGCAGGATGCAACCCGGAACCCCACACTATAAATACCACCCAGTCGAATTGGAGGACTGTGATAGAGCAAAAAAAAAAAAAAACAATAATAATAATAATAATAATAATAATAATAATAATAATAATAATAATAATAATAATAATAATTATATGAAATATTCTGTGTGATATGGCAATAGCATCTGTCTCTCTCTCTGCAAACTTAGCAATTTGACATGCCAACAGTTACTACGTCGATAATACTTCCCCTTTGACGTTCCACCAGCCCCCCACCCACCCTCTCTCTCTCTCTCTCTCGTTCTCTCTCTCTCTCTCTCTCCTGCGTGCGATA
>NC_061101.1:32663074-32681997 GCF_015104395.2 Macrobrachium nipponense
CTACTGAATCGTCTTAGACGAGCCGGAAAGATAGCCGAAAATGTTTATTTAGAAATTTCTATCATGGACATGTCAGATACGTAAGCCAGTGCTCAATGAAAATGAATATGGCTAAATAATAATAATAATAGAGCTGGGTAAATAATAATAATAGAGCTGGGCAAATAATAATAGAGCTAACTAAAATTGAATGAGCTGCACTCGTGCCAATACTCCTATGAGGTGGGGAGGTATATATGGCACTGAGGTTTGGAGACGACGATGTCCTTGAAGTAATGTTAGTAATAAACAGGAAGGCGTTCAGACTGGCGGTCTTTGATTGATTGAGGGAGAGCACATGTCATTGTACAGAATCCTTAGACGAGCCGGAACGATAGCCGAAACTTTATATAGACATTTATATCATGGACATGTCAGATACGTGAGTCAGTGCTCAATGAAAATGAATGTGGGTAATAAATAATAATAATAATAATAATAATGGAGGTAAGTATAATTGAGTATGCTGCACTCGTGCCAATGCTCCTATGTGGTGGGGAGGTATGGCATTGAAGGTTGGAGACGATGTCCTTGAAGTAATGTCAATATTAAAGAGGAAGGCATTCAGACTGGCGGTCTTTGATTGATTGATTGATTGAGTTTGAGCACATGAACAAAGCAATGATGATGTATAAAGGAAAAGTCGTAACATTAAAATGAAACCTTAAGAAGGATCTTTAAAAGTGTTTGTGAGAGAATGAAATTACGTCTCAATGACGTGAGCCAATGCTCATTGAAAAATGAGTAAGCTCCACTCGTGGATGCTCCTAAGAGGGGGGAGTTATTCAGTCTGAGGGTCAGAGAGAACGTTTTGGAAGCAGAAAGGTGAATAATGACGTATCAAGGACATCAGCCAATGCTCATTAATGAGTAAGCTGGACTCGTGGCAGCGCTCCTAGGTGGAGGAGTGATGTCGCTGAGCGTCTGAGATAATGTCAAATGTGAAATGGTGTTTAGTGAAATTGAAGTGTTTGTGAGAGAATGAAAGTACGTCTCAATGACGCGAGCCACTGCTGATTGAAAAATGAGTAAGCTCCACTCGTGGATGCTCCTAAGAGGGGGGAGTGATCCAGTCTGAGGGTCAGAGAGAACGTTTTCGAAGCAGAAAGGTGAAGCAATGTTGTTAACAAAGACTACAGCCTTTGGACTGGGGTAAGTCACTGATTGAGTCCGCAGCTCTGTATAATAAAAGAGTGTGCACTTGTACTGAATCGTTGGGCTTCCCGGAAAGATGGTTGAAAGTGTTTGTTGAAATGAGAAAGCGAATGTGGAAACAACAGAGCAGAACCTTGCTGTGACGAAGTGAAAGGTGAAGGGCGTATCAAAGACGTCAGCCAATGCTCAGTAATGAAGGTAAGTTGAACTGAGTAAATAATAGAATGAGTTCATTATAAATATACAATTCTTTCGTAGTTAAATGAAACCTGGCTGATAGATATAGAGAGTGAGTTAATTATATATATATATATATATATATATATATATATATATATATATATATATATATATATATATATATATATATATAATATATATATATATATATATATATATATATATAGATATATATATATATATCTAATAAAAGGAGCCCATAAAAACACCAAAATGTAGAGAGAAAAGTACTATATTTCAGAGACTGCTGTCTCTCTCTTCAGGTATATGAATGAGAAAAGTTTACAGAAAGGTGGTATTTATACCAAGAGATTCGTCCACAAGTAAGCCATTTAGGTCACCCCCGCTGATAATCTTCCTTTAATCTTCTTAAGCGTTGGTTGAATGACACTGCGTCGACGATGTCCGATGTCCAATTCCCTTTTGAGATGTTCATTACCTGCTTCTCTTTTATTAAGGGGCCGATTCCATCATTTGACTCTTGTACCGGCAGTTGCTGCTATAAATTACACGTGACATATTCCAGTTTATTCTATGGTTATGTTCATTTATATGATTGAAAATAGCCGAGTTCTGTTGTCCATACCTAACTGACCGTTTGTGTTGTATTAATCTCTGGGGAAGTGATTTACCTGTAAATCCGATGTAAGATTGGTCACAGTCCTGGCATGGGATCTCATATACCCCAGAGTCTTTGGGCGATGTCTTTTGTTGGACGTTAATCAAGGATTTGGCTAAGGTATTTGGGTAGGTAAATGCAAAAGGGTTGGATTTCCCAAGGGTGTGAGTTACTCTCTTAATCGTCTCCAGGTGGGGAATTTTTATTTTATTGTTGGGTGTGTCTCTGGTCTTGTCTTTAGGGGTCGGTAGAAAATTACGTTTGCTTTTTGAATTGCTTTCTCAATTATATGGTCAGATACTTTAAAGATGAAAGTTGCTTGCGAATTAGTTTCAAATTCTTTTTCCAGGAAATCTGGGGAACAAATTCGTAAGGCTCTTAAGAATAGGTTGCTAGCTAGACCTATCTTGATAGCATTGTCATGATAGCTAAAGTAGTGAATATATGAAGTGAGAACGTTGGTTTTCTGTATATGGTAAATTTTTGTATTCTGTCGTGTCTCTGATTATTAAAACATCAAGAAAATACATATACATACATATATGTTTTCTTTTCTGTTTTGAATATTGAGAGAAGACGGGGATAAAGCCATCTATATAGCGGGGGTATGGAAGCCTGTAGGCCTAAATGGATTTTGGGGAGGCGGTGGTTTTGGTTTGTGGGGGGAGGGGCTGGGGGTTGGTTAAACTCTTCTTTTGATTCATTTTGAGTAAGTGAACTTCCTCTGCTTTCCGATCCATCCAGGTGTTCATGAGGTCAAGGTCAAGAAGGGGAGAGAGAGAGAGAGAGAGAGAGAGAGAGGAGAGAGAGAGAGAGAGAGACTTGATAACCGAGGCTGCGTTATCTGCGTCTCACACTTCATTCATAATATGACTTCTGTTATTGTAAACAACGAACGATTGTTCGAGAAGAGGTGAGGAAGTGAAGTCAATATTCTATTAAGACCCACAAGTTCGGCATTGTTAATCAATAAGCAAACCCCTTCACTTGCGACTATGACATTAAGTCTTCTCTCTTATATATGCGATGTAATATACTTATAGAACATCACAAACTTAGGATAAACACATTGCATAATAATCAGTTTAAGCTTTTGTTTGTTATATTTAATAAGACGTTAAATGCCATTCCATTAACAGTGTTGCAAATTCGCTTTTGATTTCATAGTCAGCCACTCATGGCAAATTGAGAATCATCTATTCCCACTGGAATCTTATACTGGAACTTCTCAACCTCATTAAACCGGATAAAAGTAATGCTATTTTAAAGGTCAATAATGGATCCAATATGTTTCACAGGCATTTATTTTATAGCGGTACAATGAAACTGAAGACAGTGCTAGAAAAATGCATCATTAATTCAATGATATTCAACACAGACACAAGTTTTAAAGAGGCATTTGTGTGTATATGAACTTGAAGTATGCTTACACTAATTTTGTGCACATAAATCTTACAGAATATCATGTCATGATACAAGTGTGTATTACTAGACCTACAACATTCGCTATTAAAATGTCATGTTATGCATGAACAGTTAAATATAACATTTTGCTGTATAAAAGTTTTCCCAATGTTTATAAAACCGTTACTACATCATTTTCAAGTTTTTTATTATTATTATTATTATTATTATTATTATTATTATTATTATTATTATTATTATTATTATTATTATTATTATTATTATTATTATTAAGTATTCCATAACAGAAACTGAAAGTCCAATTTAACTATCTTGGAAATACTATAGTCCGTAGTATTCTTGTGCCAGATCTTGCTTTGTGATACTTTCTCTAAAGGACTATATTAATTTCACCAATTCAGATCTTAACAAAGTACTACTTAAAACACACTTCTTCATTCTCTCCCATAAGTTACTGAAATGCTCTCTCCTCTAACAAACTAATCAGAAGTGCATCTTCCATGAATATAAGGACTAGAAACAGGCTACAGTGAAGAACATCAATCAAATATATTTTTTCCTAACTTATCAAGGGGTAGTAGTGCATTCGCCAATAATATTATTGGGAATATTTCGTCCTCTAACAAACTGCTAAGAAATTAAATCAATCGATGAAGTTTTTACTTTTTAATACTTTTACTTTATTCTCTTTGATGATAAAACCTCAGACTATCTTTCTTGTTAGGAATAATACCAAGTATATAAAGTACTTTACTACCCCTTGATATACTCATCTCTTAATGAGATGTGTGCAAACCACAACTATTATCTCTGCTGTGGTTCAGCAAAGTAATATTAGTTCATTCAGTTTTAATTAGGTAGATACATATTTTCCTTCAAAGAGGATCAAAGACACAGGTGCAGTTTGTATGAAACAGAAGAACAACCTTCAGTAACAGCAATGAAGACTAGAAAGACAAACATTTAGGACACAAAAGAGTAACCATTAAAGTAAGACCTTTTTTTTCCCTTCAACATCACAGATCAGGTGGTGGTGATTTGAAATGAGTCAACAACAACACCAACAAAAGAGCCAAAGATCTGATTGATTTCTTACCTTAATAAAATAGATCTTGACATGAGAAGCTTCAAGATTAAAATCAACTTCTGACAGCATTCAAGAACAATCCTAATACTGCAACTGGAAACTACATTAAATGTTGAGGATCCTCAAAACCCAAGTGCAGAGGTACCTACACTTGAACATTACTATTCTGCACCAAATCACTCCTACTAAAGTTCCAGCTATTTTATTTCATATTACAATAAGGTAAACTACTACAAACACAGGAAGTTTAATTAAGTGCACTCAAGACCAGCATCGCTGTGTACAACAGTCTGTAAACTGGAAAAGATACAAAAACATTACCGATGAGAAATGCAAACAAGATATGCCTGGGTTCTCCTAAAACAGCAACAGTGACATTGCTGCTTTGCTGGTCGTGGACATCATAACCACTGAGATCACGTGCATAGCCACTGACACAACTTACCATGATAAAACTGTCATTTTGAAGAAGCAAGATTCAGCAGTGAAATCAATCTGGACAAGTCTCTGGTCAAATTTGTGAAATCTGTCTCTGCCGGAAATGACATCAAAACGTCATCAACAGACCTTTGCTCCTGACATAGTGGCTATCATGAAGCTTATTAACTAACTGGTCTCAATTAGGAAAGACCCTTCTGTAAGTAGTAAGGAATACAATGATAAAAATTCAGTTCATCAACAGTAACCCCTGGATACATAAACAACCAGATACTTTCTTAAAAACAATTAAATGAGATAAAGTAAGCTTTCAAAGTTACAGAATTTCTCTTGCCATTACTTCTACACTGTCCTGAGAAGCAGAGAGAGAAGTGAAGTTCCAAGATCATCCCAATAAATGCCTCCTAACTCACTTATGAGTTGAGAAACTGCATAGCCATCACTTTGAATGGTTTTTTTGAACGATGAAGCAGTTATGCTAACCGTAAATTGAAAGTAATTGACTCCATCATCAGTAACATGTGGTTGAAGAGTGAATGAAAATTCTCTTCCTACCATCACGTCACCAGAATTGATGTAAACCTCGTAAAATTTAGCCCTGTTTGTTTGGCAGTGTTCAAAGCATTGTGACAGTGATGCAGAACCAATTAGTGCCTCATACAGATAACCATTGGTAGGCATGTACGTCCATAATGTAGTTAAAATAGCTGCGAAAAGTGTCATATTGCATGGCTGATTATCCTGGTGTAAATTTGTCCATGGAAAACTACATTGATACTGACTAACTGAAAAGCGATCTACACAAAGCGATACACATTCTGCATAACTAATATTTTTTGCATGAACCCCTGTCCATTCTTCTACGTCATTAACAAAAAGCAAATCATCACCTCTCAGTGGAACAGTGTCTTTGGTCATCAGTGGGAAATCATCCTTACCATGAACGAATAACATAACAGACATAGCTGGATTCTGGGGGAGAAAATATTGTTTTAAGCCAAAAAAAACATACAACACTGGAAAAATTTCATTAGTTATTTCGTCAAAGTTGTAAAGACTAATACATTTATTAAAGAGTGATTTTTTAAAGATTCCTTTAATATTCCTCGCATTCCTCTGGTTGAATAAACTCTCTACATCCCATGCAATTTTACTCCAGAGATCATCCGGGTGTAATTCGTCACTTCCGTTGACTTTATCAATATGCTGTATAAGATATGTAAGGGCATCAAATCTGGCTTTGGGGTCAAGTAACATGACCTCATCATATGAACTCTGAAGTCCCACTGATGACATCAATCTGCTGACATTAAATGGTGGCCAAAGACACACTGTAAGTGCTGGGTACTGAGCTTCGGTTAGAATTTCAACTGAAGACTCACTGTGGATAGGATGACTGAACAGGTACTTTCTTTCCCACAGGACTTACAAAAAGCAAAGAACACAAAAGAGAGTTTAAACAATGCCACACAAATGTAACTTGTCTCTTTGCAACAGATGACCAAGGAAAAATATTTGTCTACAATATCTTTAAGCTGACTGGCCGAGAGAAGCCGAAATAGAGCCCAATGATCCCTCCTAAGCCACCAATAAAAGAGAGAACGTTGAACTTTCCTCTTCAGTCACTAACAATAATTTGCTTCACCCCAACCTGGGATGCATTTTCGAGCTGGCATCTACTGCGACAAGACAGCAGCAGTTCTGAACTATTAGACACAGACTCTAAGATACTTGACTGTATACTGTACTTCATTTTGGGTATTGTGACCTGCTTAAGTTGGCACTGAGGAAGATCGTCAACAGATAACGAGCTTATGGGGATAGAGGAGGAGGAGGTACTGGGCAAAAAACATGAAACAAAAGAAGCATTTCTGAGCTCTAGTAACAGATATAGACTGGCATCCAAGGGGTCTGCTTGCTAAATACAATGGAAGTGTCTCTTCCACCCAAAAATCTCTTGAGTCCACTTTTTTATTGTCGAACGTAAAAAGTTTCATTGTCACGGAAGTGTAATGTGATCTATCAGTGTAACTGTTAACTAAGATCATTAATGAACGCAAAATGGCACTGAAAAGAAGATAATCCCAGTGAGCAAGCAAAGACGGGATATATGCTTCATACTGCTGAACCTTCTTCTCAAAGAACTGAAGTAATCCTTTTTGAAATATCTTAACGCCTCTGTAACACGTTCTACAAATTTTCCAGTTCTCAACCAAAGGTCAAGGAGTGATATGCCTAAAAAGAGGCCCAGGCTACCCCCAATATTCTCAAAGAGTTTACTGAGAGGATACCTCTGCTTTCTGTAGAATCTGGTAAACGATGACGATGAAAGCTTCAAGATAACAATATCAGAATCATAATCATCCCATCATGAGAAAACCAAAACCTTTCTGTTCCAGTTTCCACCTAACTTCAGTTCTTTTTGGCTGACATAAATTCCTTAAGGAATCATTGCTGGTTAACGCTGAAGAAGTTATCAAACGATAATGCAGACTGTTTACGAGTTACACACAAACGTTTCAAGGGGAGAGCTAAAAACTGCTATGCACTAAGTCTTGACATTGATCTTCTTTGACCGTTGTATTTTCTGGCATAGGCTTGTGACAAGCAGTCCCTGCGGATTATAATCTATATCCTGTGGAGGAATCACTGACCACCTCGAATGGGACTAACTCATATGGCTATTGCTGTGTGTAATACCTAGTGCCTAACCCTGTCTTATAAAGGTCAAATGAATTGTAAGTTGATGGAATAATCATAATCATTGTTTTCCAATAAATGCTAGCAAATTCACACCATAAGGAGGTATCACTGCACAACTTCTGAAATGTGGAACTCAAAGTAACATTGTCTGCATCACACATCCTTTGAACTCGCGTGCAAGACAGTTCAAAACTCAGTTTGACACTGAGCTGCAAACCTTTCAAACTATTAACTGTGAGACAAATCTCAGGCAAGGTCCAATTGGCGTGAGATATCGATAGTCAAAGCTGGAGCTAAAATGTTCATCAACGACTTCTCTATCAATCCGCACTTCCTTCACAATTTCCTGAAGCCGCCACGAAGCCACATCCAACAACCGCTTTCCGGATAAGTTTTCATCGATGCCGACCAAGTTATCGACGTTGTACTCCAGTTCCTTTACAGTCTTCACAGATATATTCAACCCCAATTCGACAAGGCGAAAAGGATCGACAAACGGATAGGGACACAAAACGAGTGGAGGAAACTCAGTTGGAGGTCGATCGACTCTCGAGACCTCAACCACCATTTGTTGGAGCTGATATTCACAAACGTTGCAGTACACGTTGTACAAGAAGACTAGTAATGAAGATACAGTGACTAAGATCTTGGCATGTTTGAATCGATGTTTCTGGAATGCAGCTGCTGCCCGGCGGCCCCTCCCCAGACCTGGAAGCTTTGGTATAGAGTCCATCGGACGATCTGCCTGGAATGTTTCCGTGTGGAAGGTGAGCGTCGATCTAACCCAAGAATATCTAGAGACATAAGTGCAACCAGCCTACCGTTTTCTTTATTCTCCCTTTTACTTATATCAATATCCTTTCAAACAGCATATTATAAGCCAAGATGTATTTCATTTGGTTCGGTAGATTATCGTCAGAGAGACGTTGAAAAAGCGTGACATTCTTCCTCCAGTAACGATCAAAGCGCACAACATCCAATGCCATTGTTACAAAGCATCTCGATGCATAAGCGGTGAAAACCAATTCTCTCTTTTGATCAAGCGTTTAGTTCAGCGTCTTCATAAATTCTATTCTTTGGAGGCCACTTCATGCACCATTCTGGCACTAATTTATCAATATAAATACTTAACCATCCGGAAACATAAATATATCTTTATTTTCCTCAACAAACAAACAAACAAACACAATCGTTTCCCTATCAGATTTCTATCTCTTCCTCAACAAACAAACAAACAAACAGAATCGTTTCCATATCGGATGTCTATGTCTTCCTCAACAAACAAACAAACAAACAGAATCGTTTCCATATCAGATGTCTATATCTTCCTCAACAAACAAACAAACACTATCGTTTCCATATCTGATGTCTATATCTTCCTCAATAAACAAACAAACAAACACAATTGTTTCCTTATCAGATGTCTATATCTTCCTCAACAAACAAACAAACAAACAAATAATATCGTTTCCATATCAAATGTCTTTATCTTCCCAAACAAACAAACAAACAAACACTATCGTTTTCATATCAGATGTCTTTATCTTCCTCAACAAACAAATAAACAAACAAACAAACAGAATCGTTTCCATATCAGATGTCTCTACCTTCCTCAACAAACAAACAAACACTATCATTTGTATATCAGATATCTATATCTTCCTCAACAAACAAACAAACACATACAATTTAGCACCTACTCAGTAAGTTACTTAGTATTGTTAATTGTAATTATAATTTCTCATGAGAGAGAGAGAGAGAGAGAGAGAGAGAGAGAGAGAGAGAGAGAGAGAAGAGAATTTCGATTTCATCTACAATAAGGTAATCGAAGACTGATTCACACCCACCAAAGTATTCATAAACTTTTCAGAGATGACCTTATCAACTAGCTAAGAGAGAGAGAGAGAGAGATAGAGAGAGACTTACATTGATGAATTGGGCCAAAACGATGCATGAAATAGCCTCCACAGAGTGTAGTTCATGAAGGTGCTGAATGAGCTAAACGCCTGATTATAAGGGAGAATTGGTCTTCACTGTTAATGCAGCGAGTTTCTTCGTAACAATGACATTAGATGTTGTGGGCTTCGATCGTTGTTTGAAGAAGGACATTGGCTCCTTTCATCGTTTCCCTGACGGTAATTTACCGAAATGAAATTCATCTTGTCTTTGATATGCTTTTTGAGAAGACGTCGATATCTGAAAAAGGTTGGGTGGTTGTCCTTGTGGTTTGATGGTCTTGCTTTAGATCGACTTTCTACCTCCAGAAACAACCATTGCAGAAAAATTGACTTTTCCAGATAGATGGACTTTGACCGTCCAGTAACAACCATTCCAGATAGATCGACTTTCACCTTCTAAAAACGCCCATTCCAGATAGATCGATATCGCCTTTCACCTTCCAGAAACGACCATTCCAGATCGCTCAACAATCACTTTCCAGACAACTATTCCAGGCAGATCGTCCGATGGACTCTATACCAAGGCTTCCAGGTCTGGGGAAATGCCACTGTGCAGCTGCATTTCAGAAACATCGATTCAAACATGCCAAGATCTTAGTCAATCAGAAGCGCTCCCTCTGTTTAGCTTCTGAAAAAATTTTCTATGATAGACTTATCTTCTTTCTTTACAGTTTACACATTTGCATTTCCTTCACTGACTTCTGATAAAGTTTGCTACATAATAATAGAGAATTCATCACATCTATTCTCTCTTTCTACCAAAATCATTCATTATCGTATGCATACTGACCACCAATTGAAAAGCATTATTAATAGTATATAGCAGCTAATTTGAAAAGAATTATTAATACGTATACAGCAGCTATGTAAAAAAAAAAAAAAAATTAGCAGTAAGAATGTATAGCAGCTTTATCAAGAAAACGTTAAGTAATATCTTTTGTAAATTTCACAATAAAAATTAATCGACTTTCGATTCTGGATGCCACTACACGCGAAGAAACATCAGTTAATCTATGAGAATTTTTTGTAATTCCATCGCCTACTGACATACCGATTTTGATGGAATCCATACAATATCCGAAATCTTTAGAGAAACTAAAAAATAAATATACGCATGACTCGTAGTATACTCTAGGAATTTATGATTCCAAGGCCATATCAATACGACTAAATCAATCTATAATCATCAGACTCTTTCGTAACCATCGCTGAGTGAACTGCGAGGAAATTATGAATTAATTCACATAATAATTAATGTATATATACAAAATGGGGACTACCACCTCTTTTAACACTGCAAACAGGAACAATCGAGTCATCATCGGCATAATGATGGAAAAGAGAACAATGAAGATAAAAAACTACTGTTTATATCTCAGTCATCATCCTCCACCACGCTACTTTCATTATCATCGACAACAGTGGTTTAATTACAATGAATATTTAGACGACCTTGACCTTCGCATCCTCCATTCAAGCGTGTATCGATGAACGACAAAGAAAAAGAGAGAGAGAGAGAGAAAGAGAGGGGGGGGGTGGGGGGGGGGGCGATTTGACATTCTGAATCCTACAGTTTCTCCAATAGCAGAGGTTCATTTCCTTAATGGAAGTAAGACAAATCCAAGACTCGAGATTTCTTTCTTTCCCTTAAATAAGAATAAGATCTCTTCTTGATCCGTGTTTTTTTTATTTTTTTTATTTCATAAACCGTCTGCATTATACAGGTGCCAATGGCTTATTACCATTCATTACCGAAATTTCAACAGCCTTCCGTTCTGTTACTTTCAACCTATCTAATGTTACTTTAACCTGTCAAAATGACTCAGCTATTTACTGAAACATTAAATATGAAATAAGCCATAATGGTATAATGTCGAGCATCAGGCACTACTAAAAAGTGACAATAATCACAGGGATACACATCGTAACTTAGTATTACGAACAACGAAACTAACTAACATGGTTTATTCAGCCAATGCTAGCCTTAGCCTAAGTACATTTATGTTAACTTACATGGAAATGCAATTCTTGATAGGCATACTATGTATAAAAAAACATTGCCTGAGAAAAACATTACACGATAATCACAAATGTCTTCCATTTTCTTATCCAAACCGATGCAAACTTCAGTACTAACCAAGTTCCCTTTACAATATTGATGGACCTTATTAGTAACTCAATGAAAATTCACTGACATGGAGGAGGAGGAGGAGGAACGTCTTCGTCAATCGCGCTTTTAGATAAAATAAAATTCTCGATAACTTTAATTTAGCACAAACGTGTATTAAAGCCTAAAGCTTGTGTTCATCATTCCTAATAAATAATAACAATAATAATAATAATACTTATAATAATAATAATAATAATAATAATAAAACTACATATATGGCAAACAGAAGACTGGCTTTATTATCTCTTTCCCAACATAATTAAGAAAGTTCATTGTGCAATGTTTTTAAGATATAGGAAAAGTAAGCAGCTGCGTATCCTACACTTTCACGCATAATGAAACTATTCTAAGGTTTAGCTTAGGCCGAAAAAAATTACTGTTACTCCTTTAGCTTCCTGTTAAGTGTAAGGCATATATCCCCTTCGAACCCACCGCCCTATGTAAAGTGTCCAGAATACTGGGCAACTTAATAAACAATCCTCTCGGCTGAAAAATGCAGTAGTTAGTTATGGCATATAAAATATCCCATCTTCTATGATAGATCATGCACTCCATACCATACAAGTTTAGACATTCACCTCTGAAAACATGGCGTCAGCAAGCCGCCGAGTGACCAGAAGTTCCGTTTCTTGGAAACATCTGAAGTTATGGGTAAATTTCATGACCTAACACGTCCTATTTATTACAACAGCTGATTAAAATCTCAATGAAGATACCTCACACATTAGTGCGTATGACCAGGCCCACAATGTATTTTTAATAGGTGTTATAAGGAGACAGCTCTAGTTGGAGTTTGGATGTCAGTATTCTTGACAGTAGGCTTCCATTAATTGGAAATTGATATATATATATATATATATATATATATATATATATATATATATATATATATATACACACATATATGTATGTATATATATATATATATATATATATATATATATATATAATATATATATATCTATTTATATATATATATATATATATATATATATATATATATATATATATATATATATATATATATATATATGTATATATATATATATATCTATTTATATATATATATATATATATATAAATAGATTATATATATATATATATATATATATATATATATATATATATATATATATATATATATATAGAAAAGGTTTGATCTTCTTATCTTAATTTCGTAAGAACAAGTATCACTGCCAACTAAAGGCAAGAATAAATGAAGACACATTTTGTTTGCTATTAATGGAGTCAAATATAATTTTGTTTTTAGTTTTTGTAAAAAAATTTAATATGAAAGCTGGATAAAAAGAATCTCTCCAAACATTGCGTCTATGGCAATACTACACCTTCCCATAACAGGTTTCCAAATATATTTTCTATATCACGATCTGTTTAGACACTTTGTTTTTAAATAAATAATTAATATTTCTTTTATATCTATTATTTCCTTTTCATTGTTTTGTTTTCGTTTTCAATACTGAAAGAACAACGTATAGCTCCGGTTAAAAATAAGAATGTGACTACACAAAGCCTCAGTGTTTTATTCTACTCACTTCAAGAATGAGATTTGATTTCCATCCTCTGCGTTTCCTGGAATGAGTTCGTTAACAATTTGATTTTTTCTCACTAACTATCGACAAAATGCTCTGGCCATCCATGGCCTGTAAAACATTAATATAGTCCAAATCTTAACTGAGCAAATAAACAACCTTCTTGGCTAATGGCTGTCTCTTGTATACAATTTTCAGTTTTAGTAATCGTGTAATATATAAGGTATAAAAAAAAAAAAAGTTTTCAACATTCATGACTACTTAATATCAAATGCTGTGATATCATTACTAATACACTTCTTATTCAGTATCTCAAACAATATAAGTAAGATTTCTTTCATTTAGTTAACTGAACCCTCAGTTCCCCATAATAACACGCATTAAATGACCGAGATGAAAATGTTGGTGAAACAACAACACAACATAATCACGACAAATATATTTTCAATCTAAAGAGACATCCATAACATTTCAGAACACTTGGGGGAGAGAGAGAGAGAGAGAGAGAGAGAGAGAGAGAGCCTCTCATGAATAGTTTCATTTGGGGAAGTGATGATTATTACTTGTCGAGGCATACTACCCACTCACAAATGTTTGTTAGGTCTTTCAACAATTGCTACCACCGCAAACAATCATGTACAACCGTGTATCTGCTTCGCTGCTAGTTGGAAAAGAGAAAAAAAGTCATACTGAATTACAAAGAAAAGAGCCCATGACGTTCCTTTCCTCGCCTGGTTCGGGGATCCAACTGACAGCGTTGAAGGCCATCGATAGCATGGGCGGTTTTCTAATGCAGACGTGAAAGAGCAAAAAAAGAGAGAGAAACAAACAAATCCCATACGCAGGATTCGCGAAAGGGAGGGATGGTGGGGATTAAAGAGCGAATTGGCCATGAGAGCAGAGGAGTCTTGTTAATTAAAATACCACCCGACACAAAGGATTTGGTAGCAGAGGGATTCCCCTCCCCCGGCCCAACGCCCGCCCCCCCACCCCCACCCACCATGTGCCCTTCAGCCTACACCACTGTTTGTCCTTGACTCTGCGAGATACATGGAAGTTTCCGCGGCCTTTTGTGTTGTAAGTCAACGATGAAAAACAAGTGAATAAAACACGGAGGGAAAAACGTCTCGCGTAAACGTTGTTCCTGCCTCACCCAGGAGTATGGCTAGAGCTACTTTACATACTAATAATAATAATAATAATAATAAAGTTACAATATTAAAAAAAACGGAAAAGAAAAAGCAATACTGTCCATACCAAAAATCTTGGTCCACTTGAGTTATATTTAAAACACGGCGAAGAGTTTGAAACCTAGAGAGCAGAATAAGCTTTTGTAATCGAAGAATGTTCCACATACCAATAGTAAAATTTACATTCTGAAAACGACTTACACATATATGACCGTCTTTATCATTGGGTGCTACAAGATAAAAATAACCCGGGAAATGGAACAACCTGCGTAAACACACCACTGCCCATCAACAGCAATGATCGAACTCGAGTAAAAGAGATCCTGGCTAGATAGTTCAATTCACAGAATTCAAAACGCGTTTCACCGAGGTATGAAGAAGCTGATTTTGCTGATAATATGTGAGTCATGTCTACAGCAATTAAGCTCATTTTTCCATAAAATCCTCAACATTGTCTTGTAAATTAATCTAACTCAAATAAATAATCTCATCCATGGCACTGAATCCTAAACCTTATCAATTTCACCGAAGTAGCACAAGACATTATTTAGCACAATTTAGGGTTCATATAGAAAAAATCACTCAGACAGCTATCAAAGTTAACAAAAAATCGACTCTACCGCGGTAATGTCGACGCTTCTTACAGTTAAGCTGCCTTTAAATCTATAAATTCACATCAGCTGTAAATACTGAACTAAATGAATGTAGCCTATTCATATGACATTCAATCTTCTTTGGAATAAAAATGAACTCCGATGGCATAAGACAAAGAATAGTATCCCTAAAATTTGGTTTGACTTTACATGAAATAGAAACTATTCAAGTTCATGGCTGTAAAAGCCATTACGCCCAAGACGTCATAAAAGGCCGGAAAAGAACACATATTCGCCTATGAAATCCCTCGTAATATAGTGGAAGTTTTTCATTTCGAAACTGAATCCTTGACAAAACACACTCACGAGGGTGCTTATGAAAGTTTTATAACGGCAATTATGAAGGACTCAATAAGTGACCCTAAAGAGAGAATATCCAAATGGGTGAACTGAGGCGGAAAGTGGCCACAATGGTGCACCTGAATCCATATGCAATATCAAACAGAGCAGAAAATAGAACAGTCGGAGTAATCAAGCGCAATACTGGTTCCATCCTAACACATTCCAAGAGCCATTGGAATTGGAAATCACAAGGTCTTTTCGTTGTAAAGAGAAAATTATTTCGTCAATCTTCTGGTTTATGATTCAGAAGCCCGATTGTTATTTGTTCATGGTTCATGAAACGAAGGAACTGTCAAATCTTTCCCGCAACGATGCGACCCAGAACCTTTTCCGTAACCTCTCATTGACATTTTTACCGCAATTGATGATTGGAACGTCCTTCGTCTATTGCCTTAACCAAACAGCGGAGTGAGAAAGCAGCGTCGTTGAAAGCGTGCCTTTGGGAAAGGGGCAATTTCCGAAATGGCCAACCAACAATCCAACGTTTGTAAACTGACTTTCCAGCCACCCTCTGCTAACGAGAGACTACAACCATTACTTGATCAACTCAAAAGTACACATTGGGAAAATACTTGTCTGCAAAACATTCCTAACTCTGACTCTGATTTGGACTTTTATCAGAAGAAAACGCAGAGTGCGGTCATAAATTTTACCGTGACAGAATTAATCAATATGATACTAAAATTCATCATATGACAGTTTGCCTTGATATCCAACCAACAAGAATCAGAGCAAGTAATGGGAGAAGGTAAATGTAATGTCAAAGAACGTCTCGATGAAGGAGCCAATTCTTGGATGAAACCAAGTAAGCTCTTTTTTGAGAGAGAGAGAGAGAGAATAGTTTGCGGCGCTGGCATGTCCGTCGCAGACTGGAGATTTTTCTTTAGCTTTTAATCTGTAAAAAAGAGAGTTCGACGAGAGAAGGGACTCAATTTGGAATATGTGTTGGTGTTCGGACTGGCGGTCTGGGATCGATACAGCTGCTTCCTATCAGGAACAAAAACTGTGCGTTATACTCAATGCTTAGACGAGAAAGAAAGATGGCCAAAACTGATGATTCCTATGATGCAATAGTCTTAACTATACTGAAGGAAATGAGATAAGACGTCTCAAGAAATGAGTAAGCTCTACTCGTGCCAATGCTCCTATGGGGCGGGGAATATGGCGCTGAGGGTCCGAGACGACGTCTTTAAAAGCGGAGAAAGATGAATCAAAGTCAGCAAAGAGAAAGGCCTTGAAATTGGCGGTCTAGCATTAGAGTCAGAAGCACTGTTTGAGCAATGAAGGTGCAAAAAAGTATTCAGTCCTTAGACGAGCTGGAAAGATGACCAAAAGTGATAATTTATTTGAAGGAAAAGTGGCATTGTTAAGAAACACTAAGGCCTTCAGACTGGTGGTCTACTGATTTGAGTAAGCAGCAGCTCTCTATAACCAATGAGTGTGCAAAGTTACTGAAACCTTAGACGAGCCGGAAAGATGGCCGAAAGTGGTTATTTGAATGATGGAAAAGTCATAACAATAAAAATGAAACCTTAAGAGGGATCATTATAAGTTTATTTTATGAATGAATTCTTTTCACCTCAATGTGTGAAAAAGAGAGTTCCAGGAGAGAAGGGAACTGAATGTGTCATATATTTTGGTATTCGTACTGGCGGTCTTGGATTGCGACAACTGTAGTATTCTCGGAAAAATTATTGTGCATTCTACTCACTGCTCAGACAATGCAGAAAGATGGCCAAAACTTGATCATTTATATAGAACAAAAGTCCTAACTATGTTGAAGGAAAATGAGAAAGTTTGTGAGAGGAATGAGCCTGCAATGTACTCAGTTTTTAGACGAGACGGAAAGAAGTCCAAAATAATGATTTATATGAAATAAATGTCGTAACTATAAAATGAAACCTTAAGAAGGATCATGAGAACATTTTGTACGATGAAGGAAATATGAATTTGGATAAACAACCAAGCCTTCAGACTGGCAGTCACTGATGAAGTCCGCAGCTCTCTATAACCAATGAGTGTGCATAGTACTGCATCTTTAGACTGGCCAGAAAGATGGTCGAAATTGTTTATTTCGAATGAGAAAAAAGCCGTAACAATAAAATGAAACGCCATTCAATAAATACGGATTCTACCCAGTCTTTAGACTCGCCGGAAAGATGGTCAAAACTGTTTATTTAGATGAAGCAAAAGTCCTAAGAATAGAATGGAAGGTGAAGAACAAAAGAAATAGAAGGAGAATGATAAGGACGTCTCAAAGATATGAGCCAATGGTCATTTTGAAATGAATGAATGTGGATAATAGAAGTGGTTTAAGCTCGACTCATGCCAGTGCTCCTAGTTGGGGGGAGTGCTGGCGCTGAGCAATGCAGACGATGTCTTTGAAAAACAAATGAAAAGCAATTGAAATAAACAGGAAGACCTTCGGACTGGCGGTCATCGATTGAGTCAGGAAATCTGTAAAAGCGTTAGTAAATGAGCAGCACTAAGGCCTTCAGACTGGCGGTCTACTGATTGAGTTAGCAGCTCTCTATCATAACCAAAGAGTGTGCAAAAGTTACTGAATCTTAGACGAGCCGGAAAGATGGTCGAATGAAGGAAAAGTCGTAACAATAAAATGAAACCTTAAGAAGGATGATTAGAAGTTTTCTATGAATGAATTTCATCAGCTCTGTATGAATAATGAGTGTGCATTCTACTGAATCCTTAGACGAGCTGGAAAGATTTCCCGAAACTCTTTGTTTTATTCCGAAATTTCTATTATGGACATGTCAGATACGTAAGCCAATGCTCACTGAAAAATGAATGTGGGTAATAATAATACAGGTAAGTAAAAGTGAGTAAGCTGCACTCGTGCCAATGCTCCTATGGGGCGGGGAGGTATGGCACTGAGGGTTGGAGACGATGTCCTTGAAATAATGTTAATAATAAACAGGAAGGCATTCAGACAGGTGGTCCCTGATTGATTGAGTGAGAGCACATGAATAATGAATGAATGTGCAGCAAAAACTGATTATTTATAAAGGAAAAGTCGTAAGATTGAAATGAAACCTTAAGAAGGATCTTTAGAAGTGTTTGTGAGAGAATGAAAGTACGTTTCAATGACGCGAGCCAATGCGCATTGGAAAATGTTTAAGCTCCACTCGTGAATGCTCCTAAAGGAGGGGGGAGTGATTCAGTCTGAGGGTCAGAGAGAACGTTTTCGAAGCAGAAAGGTGAAGCAATGTTTGTTAACAAAGACGGGAGCCTTCGGACTGGGGTAGGTCACTGATTGAGTCTGCAGCTCTATATAACGAATGAGTGTGCATTGTACTGAATCCTTAGACTTCCCAGAAAGGTGGCTGAAAGTGTTTG
>NC_061101.1:32684997-32717497 GCF_015104395.2 Macrobrachium nipponense
ATATATATATATATATATATATATATATATATATATATATTTTTAAAATGTGTAACACACACACACACAGAGACACATTATATATATATATACATATATATATATATATATATATATATATATATATATATATATATATATGTATATATATATATATCTATATATATATATATATATTTATATATATATATATATTTTATATATATATATGTATATATATATATACATCCTATATATATATATCTATATATATATCTATATATATCATATATATATATATATATAATATATACATATTATATATATATATATATATATATATAGAGTGTGGTTAAAACTACTTAATTATTGTTCTAAAACTATTTATTTTCTATATTTGCAGTCCTTGGGGAATTAGGCAATAACTTGACTTGGACATTATTGTTCTTTGCTATTTTCTGTCAGGCGTTTGATAAACAGAATTTGCGTTGGGCGTAGTATTGGCGTTACTGTGCGCTTCTCATTATATTATTTCTTCTTTTTATATTCTTGTGATGTTTCAGTCCTATCCTATTTCGACTGGTTATTAAACTGGAAAGAGTATCGTAATCTCATAGCTGTTGTTTCTGAAGTCAATCAGGATTCAGTATACTTTCTCTCACTTCTTACAAATCCTTGAAGGTGAAAACCGTAAGGATTTGTTACGCCAAGTATAGCTGCCGCCTCCTGAGTGAGCCATGGTTACAGCTGTCTTTGACGTGACCATAGTAAAAACAATACGCTTTAAAGGGCCGAACTCTTTTCGAAGGCCCTCTCCCCCTCCAACCCTCTTGGCGCGATTTCAGTTGTTAAATTTTCGTTGAATAGAATCTGGAGTTTTTCTCATTTCATAGTAGTAGAAATGAATGCTACTCTGGTTTTGACTTTCGGTATCTGGAAATTTATGTAGAGTCTGTTCGAAATGTACTGTGTTGTCATTTCTGAGTCTTGGTAGTGTAATACTTTGCTTTTTTCTGAATGTATTTATGGATTATAGTGTATTTAATTGAAAGCCATTTCCCATTTGTAACTGGCGGTCGTCTTCTGACGTCATAGAATTGGGTGGAGTTTCAGTGGTAAGACAGTATATAAGGATTATTACTCGATTTTTCGTATCAGACAAGTATCAAACCTATTCCACGCCAAGCACTCTGCCGTTTAGGTAAACACTTTTTGTGCTTGGGGGTTCTTTTTCTTATTATATACTTGTTTGAACTTTTCTTTATTTCTTTCCGCTCGTTATTTTGTTCCTGAATTTCACAAGTAGGTTGCAAGTAACTGCACATTGATGGCTTTGTTGCATACAAAAGCAAATTCTTTATGAATTATCTTGAATAAATCAAGATTTCTCCGTCTCTCTCTCTCTCTCGCTGATAAGCCGTATATGGTTGACTTCGCTTGCATACTCTTTCAGCTGAGACCGGGTATTAATTAGTGTATATCTTACTTGCTGGCTCTTTAATCGCCAGTTGGTCGATAGGCTTTCGTAATCAAGTGAATGTCTCGTTTTACGTAACGGGGGGACAGATGCTAACAGTACTACGGGTGGGGAACTCGTATTGGCGTAGGGTGAGAAAAGAATGAGGGAATCCAAGCATAACTACATTAAGAAAGATCTCATTTCAGCGCGTACTCCCCCCTTCCAAAATAAAGAAACAAAAAAGAATAGGGCGATCATATTAATGAGGCTGGTGCACCAGATAGTAACGTAGGATAGGGGCGCCTTCCGCCTGGATAGTTCACTATGACTTTCCTACCTGAAGGAATGATTGGACGTTGAATGAAATGGTATGGGAATCCGGACATTAATCCCTCGAAGGGTGTATTCATTTATGCTATTGTTCTCTCTCTCTCTCTCTCTCTCTCTCTCTCTTCTGATATTACCGGATGCATTTTTAACACCACGTGTATATCTTGGATATTGATACAGCATTCACTCTTCAGACATTTTTAACTGAAGGTCTACAGAACGGGAAACTGAGGATCAAAAATGTCACCAGTTCACAAAAAAAGGAAAAGAGAGTAGGGCCCAACTCCGAAGAACTGGTAGATCTGTTGCCTTAGAATTTTTTAGAAAAGAAAGTTGAATGCAGATTTCTGTGCAGTCCGTAGATTACTGGTCTCCATAGAGGACAATATGTCAAAACGCAGTAAAAAGATAGTTCACTATCGAAACTATACATTCAGGTCTACTCAAGTTTTCGTATCAGACATATAGGAAAGATAGCAAAGCCGCCTTTTGAGAGAGAGAGGAAGAAATTAAAGATTTTTGGCTCACGTTTGATCTGATTCTACCCAGAAATAAAAAGAAGATAGTAATATCCTTGAAATTAATGGATTCAATCATAATATACATCAAACACCTCTTTTCATTATGAAGGAGAGCACAGTACGGAGTTAAAGAGGGCGAAGTTGCTAGTGTGAGTTAATTATCAATAAAATGAGGGTATAACATTCTAATCGAAGATCGACATTTTTTTTAGCCGACTAAATCAGGATATTTGGCAACCTCACATAAATATTAAGAAAATAGTAGTGTCCCTGAAATGGATGGATTCAAAGATTGTTGTAAGTCTAAAACTCCTCATTATGAAGGAGGACACAGTTTGGGGATCAAAGAGGGCCAAGAAGTAGTGTCAGATTAACATATTAAACGATTTTGTAAAAATTTTAATCGAGATCGGAATTGTTTTAGTCGACTAAATCTCGATATCAGATAACTTCACAACACAAGGTACTAACTCTTAAAAAGGCAAGTACAGCCATTAGTCATTCTTAATACATTTTGGAGACTCGAGAAGCCACATACTTCGTTGGGATTGACAGATGTTTCTGTCCTTTTGACCGAAAAGATAGGAACAGCAGCGACAAGTTAATGGCCTCGTCCCCACCTAAAGTCCGATTACGATTTGGGTACAGAAACAATAGCCTAACGGTCTTTTGTCGTATCTGGTGGTTGACGTTAATGTGAAAAACATCACAATGTTTGTCTGTTTTTTTGTGACAGTAGGCAGATGTAACGGTCCTTTTCCTTCGTTACTAAAAATTAAATATTTTTAACTTTCTTACAACTCTGTTATTCACAACAAGAAGCTAAGTCCACAATCAGTGGAATAGCTCTCAAATAATATCAAGAGTGCAAAAATTAATTCATGGGGGAAAACGAAACAAACACCACAAAAACAGTTAAATTTAATACAAAACATAAAGACAGAAGTTATTCCTGAACCTCACAGTACATATATTAATGAAAATCAATCACCCTGAAATATTTATAAAACAACACACTTACCCAATGGAGATAGTAAGGCAAAGATACATCCAAAAGAAGAAGGGGGGTGGGGTCAAAAACACAGGAGAAGGTATTCGGAAAGTAAGAATAACCTAACAATCACAAGCTAAATAACCTACGGTGGTTTCCCTCCTCTGAAACACTGGAGCTATTGCCGTGATCTCCTTAATTATATATGCGTTTCTGTCCTCCGTAACATTGGGAGTTATAACCGTGATCTTTTATGAATATTTATATGTCTCTGCGTCCAGAGACAAAACTGAAGGGGCTATGTGATGAATGTAAATATGGTACTCGACCGCGCCCATAAAGCAGCGATCCTACGTCCACGAGGATGATCCTCCAGGAAACCCGGGACGTCAAAACTAAACAAGTCAAAGATCGCTTGGATATCTCAACAAATATCAGTCACCTATACCTTGGCAAAGCGAGAGCCCCTCGACATTTACTGAGCCGAGGGTGAAGCAGGATGAAGAGTATCCTTCAAGAGTGAAAGTGCGTCCAAGCAGGCGTTATGCATCAAATCCAGCAGTCACCAGGGAGTAAATAAGGCTCAGAGATCAATGACTACTTCAGTCGAAAACAATCTCCGACACAGCCACGGTGCCAGCACCACTCGCTCACAAATATATGGAAAGACAGAATGGTCAATTAGTGGCAATTACCAAACAGACAAACCACCGGGGAGGAGGAAAACAAACTAAATGGATAATGATACAAACTCATATACATAACAAAAACCAGAATAATAAAATAACTAAGAATAAAATATCACAACAAAGTGACAGCAGACCACAGAATTCCCTTTCAATTCTTGCATTATCAAATTCTCAAGTGATATGCAGTAGTCAGTGACCCGACTGTCGCAAAGCTGGTAATATAAGATTAAATTATTTCTGAAATAAATTTTCATTTCCGTTATTGGAAGTCACACGTTTTTTTTTCACTGAAATCCCAAGGCAATTATGTCCATAATTTTAGATAAATGTGGAGCTTGTTTTGTCCTGCGTTCTTGCCAATTCAACAGTAAGCTTACAAATGACTTGGAATGGCTCAGGACACCAATTTAGAATGAGGGGAAATCTGTTTGAAGTTTATGTTCAACTGGAGAGAAACTTAGGAATACGAAGAACTGCAATCGATTGCTATGAGAAAGGATTGTGCAGTATTTTTCTTCGAGCATTATGCGCAATTTATAATTGTATGAAAATGAAACAGAATTAAAATTGTAATTGAAACTTCAACCTAAAATGACCAAGTCTAGTCAGTAATCAAAGGCAAGAGGAACAAAGTATAAGGGACGTTAATTTGGTTATTGAGCAGTTATTAAAGGATGGGTTTTGTGACAGTCGTAAATCCCTTGCTGTCATATTTCGTTTTCTCCCTAACTAAGTGTCTACTTTCATATTCTGTTCTAACTGTTTATATCCAACCCTTGGTCCGCCACCCGTTTTAAGAGGATATTCTTTAATCTCTTCATTCTCGAAGTTCAGTTTGATTCTCTCTCTCTTATCCTATGTGTGTATGTGTGTCTATATATATATATATATATATATATATATATATATATATATATATATATATATATATATATATATATATATATATATTTACAAATATGTGTGTGTGTGTGTGTGTGTGCGTTCGTGCGTGCTTGCGTGTGTGTGCCAGTTTCTTTGGGAATGTTGGTTATATCAGGCAAACTGTCATATGATGAATTTTAGTATCATATTGATTAATTCTGTCACGGTAAAAATTTATGACCGCACTCTGCTTTTTCTTCTTGATAAAAAGTCCAAATCAGAGTCAGAGTTAGGAATGTTTGCAGACAAGTAGTTTCCCAATGTGTACTTTTGAGTTGATCAACGTAATGGTTGTAGTCTCTCGTTAGCAGGGGTGGCTGGGAAGTCAGTTTACAAACGTTGGATTGTTTGGTTGGCCATTTCGGAAATTGCCCCCTTTCCCAAAGACACGCTTTCAACGACGCTGCTCCTCACTCCGCTGTTGGTTAAGGCAATAGACGAAGGACGTTCCAATCATGAATTGCCGGTAAAGATGTCAATGGGGAAAGGTACGGAAAAGGTTCTGGGTCGCATCGTTGCGGGAAAGATTTGACAGTTCCTTCGTTTCATGAACCATGAAAAATGACAATCGGGGCTTCTGAATCATAAACCAGAAGATTGACGAAATAATTTTCTCCTTACAACGAAAAGACCTTATGATTTCCAATGGCTCTTGGAATGTGTTAGGATGGAACCAGTATTGCGCTTGATTACTCCGACTGTTCTATTTTCTGCTCTGTTTGATATTGCATATGGATTCAGGTGCACCATTGTGGCCACTTTCCGCCTCATTTCACTTAATTGAGTCCTTCATAATTGCCGTTATGAAGCTTTCATAAGCACCTCGTGAGTGTGTTTGTCAAGGATTCAGTTTCGAAATGAAAACTGCCACTATATTACGAGGGATTTCATAGACGAATATGTGTTCTTTTCCGGCCTTTTATGACGTCTTTGTGCGTAATAATGGCTTTTGCAGCCATGAACTTGAATAGTTTATATTTCATGTAAAGTCAACCAAATTTTAGGGATACTATTCTTAGTCTTATGCAATCGGAGCTCATATTTATTCCAAAGAAGATTGAATGTCATATGAAAAGGCTACATTCATTTAGTTCAGTATTTACAGCTGATGTGAATTTATAGATTTAAAGGCAGCTTAACTGTAAGAAGCGTCGACATTACCGCGGTAGAGTCGATTTTTTGTTAAACTTTGATCGCTGTCTGAGTGATTTTTTCTATATGAAACCCTAAATTGTGCTAATAATGTCTTGTGCTACTTCGGCGAAATTGATAAGGTTTAGGATTCAGTACCATGGATGAGATTATTTATTTAGAGTTAGATTAGTTTACAAGACAATGTTGAGGATTTTATGGAAAAATGAGCTTAATTGCTGTAGACATGACTCAGATATTATCAGCAAAATCGAGCTTCTTCATACCTCGGTGAAACGCCAGTTTTGAAATCTGTGAATTGAACTATCTAGCCAGGACGCGCGGAAGGAATCTCTTTTACCTCGAGTTCGATCATCGCTGTTGATGGGCAGTGGTGTGTTTACGAAGGTTGTCCATTTCCCGGGTTATTTTTATCTTGTAGCACCCAATGATAAAGACGGTCATATATGTGCAAGTCGTTTTCAGAATGTAAATTTTACTATTGGTATGTGGAACATTCTTCGATTACAAAAGCTTATTCTGCTCTCTAGTTCAAACTCTTCGCCGTGTTTTAAATATAACTCAAGTGGACCAAGATTTTTGGTATGGACAGTATTGCTTTTTTCTTTTCCGTTTCTTTTAATATGTAACTTTATTAGTATTATTATTATTATTATGTAAAGTAGCTCTAGCCATACTCCTGGGTGAGGCAGGAACAACGTTTACGCAAGACGTTTTCCATCCGGTGTTTTCTTCACTTGTTTTTCATCATTGATTTACAAACCAGAAGGCCGCCGCGAAACTTCCATGTATCTCGCAGAGTAAAGGACAAACATTGTATATATATATATATATATATATATATATATATATATATATATATATATATATATATATATATATATATATAAATCAATTTCCAATTAATCGAAGCCCACTGTCAAGAATACTTGACATCCAAACTCCAACTAGAGCTGTCTCCTTATAACACCTATTAAAAATACATTGTGGGCCTGGTCATACGCACTAATGCGTGAAGTATCTTCATTGAGATTTTTAAGCAGCTGTTGTAATAAATAGGACGTGATAGGTCATAAAATTTACCCATAACTTCAGATGTTTCCAAGAAACGGAACTTTTGGTCACTCGGCGGCATGCTGGCGCCATGTTTTCAGAGGTGAATGTCTAAAACTTGTATGGTATGGAGTGCATGATCTGTCATAGAAGATGGGATATTTATATGCCATAACTACTGAATTTTTCACCCGAGAGGATTGATTATTAAGTGTCCAGTATTCTAGACACTTTACTTAGGGCTGGGTTCGAAGGGGATATATACCTTACACTTAACAGGAAGCTAAAGGAGTAGCAGTAATTTTTTTCGGTCTAAGCTAAACCTTAGAATAGTTTCATTATCGTGAAAGTGTAGGATACGTAGCTGCTTACTTTTCCTTTATCTTAAAAGCATTGGATGAATTTCTTAATTATGTTGGGAAAGAGATAAGAAATCCTGTCTTCTGTTTGCCATATATGTAGTTTTATTATTATTATTATTATTATTATTATTATTATTATTATTATTATTATTATTATTATTTTATTATTATTATTATTGTTATTATTTATTAGGAAATGATGAACACAAGCTTTAGGCTTTAATACACGTTGTTAAATTAAAGATTATCGAGAATTTTATTTTATCTAAAAGCGCGATTGACGTTGACGTTCCTCCTCCTCCTCCTCCATGTCAGTGAATTCTCATTGAGTTGCTAATAAGGTCCATCAAAATTGTAAAGGGAACTTGGTTAGTACTGAAGTTTGCATCGGTTTGGATAAGAAAATGGAAGACATTTATGATTATCGTGTAATGTTTTTCTCAGACAATGTTTTTTTATACATAGTATGCATATCTAGAATTACATTTCCATGTAAGTTAACATAAATGTACTTAGGTTAGCATTGGCTGAATAAACCATGTTAGTTAGCTTTCGTTGTTCGTAATACTAAGTTACGATGTATCCCTGTGATTATTGTCACGTTTTATAGTAGTGCCTGATGCTCGACATTATACCATCATGGCTTATTTAATATTTAATGTTTCAGTAAATACCTGAGTCATTTGACAGGTTAAAGTAACATTAGATAGGTTAAAAGTAACAGAACGGAAGGCTGTTAAAATTTCGGTAATGAATGGTAATAAGCCATTGGCACCTGTATAATGCAGACGGTTATGAAATAAAAAAAATAAAAAAAAAACACGGATCAAGAAGAGACTTATTCTTATTTAAGGGAAAGAAATCTCGAGTCTTGGATTTGTCTTACTTCCATTAAGGAAATGAATCTCCTGCTATTGGAGAAACTGTAGGGATTCAGAATGTAAATCGGCCCCCTCCCCCCCTCTCTCTCTCTCTCTCTCTCTCTTTTTCTATGTCGTTCAATCGATACACGCTTGAATGGAGGATGCGAAGGTCAAGGTCGTCTAAATATTCATTGTAATAACCACTGTTGTCGATGATAATGAAAGTAGCGTGTGGAGGATGATGACTGAGATGTAAACAGTAGTTTTTATCTTCATTGTTCTCTTTTTCCATCATTATGCCGATGATGACTCGATTGTTCCTGTTTGCAGTGTTAAAAGAGGTGGTAGTCCCCATTTTGTATATAATCAGATTAATGTGAATTAATTCATATTTCCTCGCAGTTCACTCAGCGATGGTTACGAAAGAGTCTGATGATTATAGATTGATTTAGTCGTATTGATATGGCCTTGGAATCATAAATTCCTAGAGTATACTACGAGTCATGCGTATATTTATTTTTTAATTCTCTAAAGATTTCGGATATTGTATGGATTCCATCAAAATCGGTATGTCAGTAGGCGATGGAATTACAAAAAATTCTCATTAGATTAACTGATGTTTCTTCGCGTGTAGTGGCATCCAGAATCGAAAGTCGATTAATTTTTATTGTGAAATTTACAAAAGATATTACTTAACGTTTTCTTGATAAAGCTGCTATACTTCTTACTGCTAATTTTTTTTACATAGCTGCTGTATACGTATTAATAATTCTTTTCAATTAGCTGCTATATACTTATTAATAATGCTTTTCAATTGGTGGTCAGTATGCATACGATAATGATGATTTTGGTAGAAAGAGATAGATGTGATGAATTCTCTCTTATTATGTAGCAAACTTTATCAGAAGTCAGTGAAGGAAATGCAAATGTGTAAACTGGAAAGAAGATAAGTCTATCATAGAAAATTTTTCAGAAGCTAAACAGAGGGAGCGCTTCTGATTGACTAAGATCTTGGCATGTTTGAATCGATGTTTCTGAAATGCAGCTGCACGGTGGCATTTCCCCAGACCTGGAAGCCTTGGTATAGAGTCCATCGGACGATCTGCCTGGAATAGTTGTCTGGAAAGTGATTGTTGAGCGATCTGGAATGGTCGTTTCTGGAAGGTGAAAGGCGATATATCTGGATATGTCGATCTATCTGGAATGGGCGTTTTTGGAAGGTGAAAGTCGATCTATCTGGAATGGTTGTTACTGGACGGTCAAAGTCCATCTATCTGGAAAAGTCAATTTTTCTGCAATGGTTGTTTCTGGAGGTAGAAAGTCGATCTAAAGCAAGACCATCAAACGACAAGGACAACCACCCAACCTTTTTCAGATATCGACGTCTTCTCAAAAAGCATATCATAAGACAAGATGAATTTCATTTCGGTAAATTACCGTCAGGGAGACGATGAAAAGAGCCAATGTCCTTCTTCAAACAACGATCGAAGCCCACAACATCTAATGCCATTGTTACGAAGAAACTCGCTGCATTAACCGTGAAGACCAATTCTCCGTTATGATCAGGCGTTTAGGCTCATTACAGCACCTTCATGAACTACACTGTGGAGGCTATTTCATCAGCATCGTTTTGGCCCAATTCATCAATGTAATTCTCTCTCTCTCTCTCAATCTCTCTCATCTCTCGATCTCTCATCTCTCTCTCTCTCTCTCTCTCTCCACTCTTAGCTAGTTCATAAGGACATCTCTGAAAAGTTTATGAATACTTTGGTGGGTGTGAATCAGTCTTCGATTGCTTATTGTAGATGAAACCGAAATTCTCTCTCTCTCTCCTCTCTCTCTCTCTCTCTCTCTCTCTCTCTCTCTCTCTCTCTCTCTCTCTCTCGTGAGAAATTGTAATTACAATTAACAATACTCAGTACCTTACTGAGTAGGTGCTAAATTGTATGTGTTTGTTTGTTTGTTTGTTTGTTTGTTGAGGAGATATAGACATTTTGATATTGGAAACGATTATGTTTGTTTGTTTGTTTTTTGAGGAAGATAGAGATATTGGATATGGAAACGATAGTGTTTGTTTGTTTGTTTGTTGAAGAAGACATAGACATCTGATATGGAAACGATTTTGTTTGTTTGTTTGTTTGTTGAGGCAGATATTGAATCTGATATGGGAAACGATTGTTTTTGTTTTGTTTTGTTTGTTTTGTTGAGGTAAGATAAAGACATCTGATATGGAACACGGTTGTTTGTTTGTATTTCTGGTTGAGGAAGACATAGACATACCGTCCTGCTTCAAAGAGTACGAAACGCATCATCTACTGATACTTATACGGAACTGAGGTCTGACCCTACACAGACAGTGAACTCCCATTTTAATAAACAAATTAAATCCATTTTGAAGGGCTTTGACCATTTAATTAAACAGTTTACACCACAATGCGCCTCACTACCTTATATGTAAGGTTTAGTCAAGACACAAAAAATCATAACCCTATCAGACCAATCATTAGTTCAGTGGGCTCAGTTACGTATAATTTATCTAAATGGCTTGTAAAAATTCTTACTCCTTTGGTAGGAAGCATTTCTAAAACACGATGTTAAAAACACTGTTGATTTTATAAACAAATTGAATAGTCTAAATTTGAATTTTGATTTTAATATGGTTAGTTTTGATGTTGTCTCTTTGTTTACAAAAGTGCCTGTAGATGACTTACTTGAATATTTGGAGGAGGAATTAGAACGTCATGACATTCCCTTAAGTGTAGCAAACCTCATTAGTCTCATAAGGTTATGTATCAAAGATAGTAAATTTTTTTTGTTTTAATGTGGGAATTTTTTTGTACAAAAGTTTGGCATGGCTATGGGTAATCCCTTACCTCCTGTCCTTAGCAATATTTACATGGAATTTTTTGAGACAAAAACTCTTACCAAGAATTTTGCCCCAAAAAGTTATTTGGTTTAGATATGTGGATGATATCTTCTGTATTTGCCAGTTCACGAAAATCTCCAGGAATTCCTTAATAATCTCAATAATTTAGTCCCTTCTATAAAAATTTACTGTATAGAAGAAAGAAATTGTAATTTGAATTTTCTTGGTGTAGCTGTCCATAGAAATGATAGAAATTTCACCTTTTCAGTCTTTCGAAAATCAACTAACATTGCCTCTTTTGTTCATTACTACTCCAATCACCATCAAAATGTTAAATTCTCTGTTTTTTCTGGGATGTTTACGTGTCTGTAGCCTGCAGTTTATTGACACTGAAATTAAAACTATTTATGATATTGCATTGAAACTTAAATACCCAAGGACTTTTATAGATGTGGCATGGAAAAGAGCTAGAAAAACATTTTATTCAACTAATGACAAACTTGAATTTAGTAAGTATAACATTCTAAAATTACCCTATGATGAAAGGTTTTTAGATATTCCTAGAATTTTAAAGCTTTTTAACATAAATGTTGTTTTCAGTAATATTAATGTCAAGAGTTTAATAATAAAAGATTCTCCTAAAGATCTTCCAGGTCTGTAATAAGATGAAATTACTCACGAAAAAAGTGTGGATAAAGTCCTATTAACGGACAGACCGGTAAATCTTCTTTCACTAACGTCTCAAACAACATCAATATTCTGTGAGAACTGGGCAAATATCGAATGCATTATTCGTACATGATGAGATTTAGACCATCCTATTAACTGGAGTCAAGCCAGAGCCTTAATCCCATGTAATGACACTGTTAAAAGGAATATCATTGAATCTTGTTTCATCAAGTCAAATAATAGAAATGTTCTAAATTTAAGTCTTGGTTTATTTGAACTTGATGCTTTCATTATGAAAAAAGTTGTAGATAAATATAAGCAACAAAATTAATATATTCAGTTTTTACATGTTTTGGACTGTAAAGGTACTTTGTAATTTCGGTTAGGTTTGTGACCGTGTGATATCCGATAATCCTGGATTATCTCTTTTAATTTTTACCCTTTTGACATCTAACCATCTGGTATTCTTGATCTTGTTTTGTACCTGAGACCTTTATCTCCAATTGTACTTCATTAACTCCTTGACAATGTCTGAGTAAAGACGAAAGCGCTTGGATTTCTGACTATTATTTTCCTGTGGGATTCGCTTATTTATGAAGTCACGTGCATCTACAGTGATTTTTAAGCATATATATATATATATATATATATATATATATATATATATATATATATATATATATTATATATATATTGTAATCCATAATTACTTTAAATATTTTGTTTGTGGTTTATGTCATTTGTTTTAATTAAGTCACGGAAAGTTCTCTTGGAAACATTCTTTTATATCCCCGGCCAAGTTTTGGTTTGTGTTCATTTGTATAGTGTTTATTCACCATATTTTTTTCTGCCTTTCATGTTTTTGTGGAGCGGACTACCCGTCTTCAGTGCTTCGCTTGTCGAAACTGCCCCATTTACGTGGTTATGCTTTCGCTCTCTATCCCTTTACCTGGATTGCGTTTTTTTGGCAGCGGGCGAGAGTATTTCGGCTCCCCAACAGAGGAGGTCTTACAGCGTTTTTTCACGTTTTAATTATCGGAAGATATTTGTTCCTGATCCTGCAGCTACCATTGAATTTGAGAGGCTCCTGCTAATGAATTTTAGCCTCACTTATAAGCATTGCTTTGTGCTGCTGCTTGCCACTGCTGCTGGCTGTTGCCCGTGTGTTTGACCTCCTGGAGTCGTCAGGAGGCTTCTAGTAGCGAAAGACGGTAATCGGACCGTATACGTTCTTCCCCGCCTGCTTACATAATATAGACAATTTACGTTGGCCTGGTGATCCCCTCGGTGCAAGAACACCCCTAGTGATCCGGAAGTAGGACAATCGCTGTTGATGCGTTATACTAATCTTTGATTACGAATTCGTTGTGGTCTTTGAACATATGCAAGAATTCTTCAGCTATCTCTTCATTACCTCTTCAGTGTAGTTTTATCGTCAATTAAGGACATATTATTATTATAAGGTGTATTATGATTAATATTATTGTGAAATTGATTAGGTTTAAGGTTTACTTCACTCTGCAACTCCAACTGTCGTATGGCTAGGGAAAAGTGTGTTTTTTTTCTGCCTCCTACACCTTTCTTTCTCTTCGACTGAGGTATAAAAGTCAGGTAGGCGCGTGATGGTTCGAGTGTTATTGTAAAGTAGCGTATGCGTTTTTCCAGTTCCTAAGAAAGCTTTTCGAGGACTACTTTTTGTAATTTAAGACTATTTTTGTCAATTAAATTTATTGTTAAGTTTGATTCAGTGTTTTTTGTATCCCTCTTTGAGAGTTATTTTGCTTTGTGAATTTTCGTGTCCGCTGCTGTTGCTATTGCCCAGGTATTTTGGCACTGAGCCAGTCTGGAAAAAGAACCCTGGATGAATATAATCAATCTTAAGTTCATTACATAATTTGGCGACTTTTTTTAGCTTTTTCCCTTTTTTCCCGCGACTTTTCCTTTTTTTCCCGTGATTTTTGTGTTTTTTTTTCGGAGATTTTTCGAGGATTTTCGGCGCTTCCCCACGAAAAACGATTTTTTTTTCGCCGAAAAAGATTCGTCTGCTGCGTTTTTTTCGATTTTTTCCCCGCGATTTTCGCGTTTTTTTTTTTTTTTTTTTTTCCTTTTTTTTTTTTTTTTTTTTTTTTTTTTTTTTCCTTTTTTTTTTTCGCGATTTTTTCCTTTTCCCCCCCGCGATTTTCGCGTTTTTTTTTTTTTTTCTTTTTTTCTTCCTTTTTTTCTTTTTTTCCCGGATTTTTCCTTTTTTTTCCCGCGATTTTCACATTTTCTTCGCTTTTTTTTCCCCGCGATTTTCGCGTTTTTCGGAGATTTGCGCCGAAACTCGTCGAAAAATCTCCGAAAAACGCCGCCGAAAAAATCGTCGGTGCGTTTTTTTCGGAGATTTTTTCCCAGCGATTTTCGCGCGTTTTCCTTTTTTTCGATTTTTTTCCCTTTTTTTTCCGCGATTTTCTTTTTTTCTTTTTTTCGCGATTTTCGCGTTTTCTTTTTTTCCAGTGATTTTCGCGTTTTTTTTCCCTTTTTTTTCCATTTTCCGCGTTTTTTTTTTTTTCTTTTTTCCAGAGATTTTTGGCGTTTTTTCTGAGATTTTTCGGCGATTTTTTCCGGAAATTTCTTTTTTTTGTTTTTTTTTGGCGAGGGGTTTTTTCGACAATTTCCCGAAAAAATTTTTGGGAAATTTGTCGACGATTTTCGACGATTTTGTCGAAATTTTTCGACAATTTTCGACGATTTTCGACGATTTTTTTTTTAGAAAGAGAGATGAGAGAAAGAGAGAGAGAAAGAGAGCGAAGGAAAGAGAGAGAAGCCAAGAGAGCTTTCCTTCCTCCCCAGAGAGAGAGAGAGAAACAGACGATGGCACTATTTCAGACGGAATTTTCGCGATTTTCGCGATTTTCGGGTTTTGACGTTTTCGGAGATTTTTCGGCGTTTTTTCGCCGCCAAGCGGTAAAAACGCCGAAAAATCTCCGAAAAAACCCCGTTTTTGAAGGATTTCGACGTTTTTTTGCCGCCACTTTTGTTATTCCCATTTTTTCCCGTGATTTTGGCGTTTTTTCCCCTTTTTTCCCGCGATTTTCGCGTTTTTTTTCAAAACAACGATCGAAGCCACAACATCTAATGCCATTGTTACGAAGAAACTCGCTGCATTAACCGTGAAGACCAATTCTCCTTATAATCAGGCGTTCAGTTCATTCAGCACCTTCATGAACTACACTTGTGGAGGCTATTTCATCCAGTTTTTGGTCGAATTTATCAATGTAAGTCTCTCTCTCTCTCTCTCTCTCTCTCTCATGAAAATATTGTAATTGCAATTAACAATACTCATCACAACACTGAGTTGATGAAACCGATATTCTCTCTCTCTCTCTCTCTCTCTCTCTCTCTCTCTCTCTCTCTCTCTCGCTCTCTCTCTCTCTCTCTCTCTCTCTCATGAGAAATTATAATTACAATTAACAATACTAAGTAACTTACTGATTAGGTGCTAAATTGTATGTGTTTGTTTGTTTGTTTGTTTGTTGAGGAAGATATAGATATCTGATATACAAACGATAGTGTTTGTTTGTTTGTTGAGGAAGGTAGAGACATCTGATATGGAAACGATAGTGTTTGTTTGTTTGTTGAGGAAGACATCTGATATGGAAACGATTGTGTTAGTTTGTTTGTTTGTTGAGGAAGATATAGACATCTGATATGGAAACGATAATGTTTGTTTGTTTGTTTGTTTGTTGAGGAAGATAGAGACATCTGATATGGAATAATTGTTTCTGTTGTTTGTTTGTTCGTTGAAGAAGATAAAGAAAGATGATATGGAAACGATTCTGTTAGTTTGTTTGTTTGTTTAGGAAGATATACACATCTGATATGAAAATGATATTGTTTGTTTGTTGACAAAGATATAGACATCTGATATGAAAACTATTCTGTTTGTTTGTTTGTTTGTTGAGGAAGATATAGACATCAGATATGGAAACGATTTTGTTTGTTTGTTTGTTTATTGAGGAAGACATCTGATATAGAAACGATTGTGTTTGTTTGTTTGTTTGTTGAGGAAGACATCTGATATGGAAACGATTGTGTTTGTTTGTTGTTTGTTGAGGACATCTGATATGGAAATGATAGTGTTTGTTTGTTTGTTTGTTTGTTTGTTGAGGAAGATAGAGACATCTGATATGGAAACGATTCTGTTTGTTAGTTTGTTTGTTGAGGATGATAAAGACATCTGATATGGAAAGATATAGATATCAGATATGGAAACGATGATGTTTGTTCGTTTGTTTGTTGAGGAAGATAAAAACATATAATATGGAAACGATAGTGTTTGTTTGTTTGTTTGTTTGTTGAAGAAGATATAGATATCTGATAAGGAAACGATTGTGTTTGTTCGTTTGTTTGTTGAGGAAGATAAAGACATCTGATATGGAAATGATTCTGTTTGTTTGTTTCTTTGTTGAGGAAGATATAGACATCTGATATGGAAACAATTGTGTTGTTTGTTTGTTTGTTTGTTGAGGAAGATAGAGACATCTGATATGGAAACGATGGTATTTGTTTGTTTGTTTTTTGAGGAAGATTAAGACATCTAATATGGAAACAATTGTGTTTGTTTCTTTGTTGTTGAGTAAGATATAGACATCTGTATGGAAGCGATTCTGTTTGTTTGTTTGTTGTTAGGAAGATAAAGAAACCTGATATTGAAACGATTGTGTTTGTTTGTTTGTTTGTAACAAAGGAAGATGTAGACATCTGCAGAATATGGAAAGGAAACGATTCTGTTTTGTCTTTGTTGGTTTGTGGATGAAGAGAATAGATATTTCGGATATGGAAAAGAATTAGTGTTTTTGTTTGTTTTGTTTTGTTGAGGAAGAGGATAGACATCTGATATGGAAACTATAGTTTGTTTGGTTTGTTTGTGTTGCGAGGAAAGATAAGGACACTGATATGCAAACGATTGGTGTTGTTTGTTCGATTTGATTGTTTGTTTAGGAAGATTAAACACATCTGATATGGAAATGATTCTCTTTGTTTGTTTGTTTGTTGAGAAAGATTTAGACATTTGCTACGGAAACGATTGTGTTTGTTTGTTGAGGAAGATATGGAAATATGATATAGAAACGAATTTGTTTGTTTGTTTGTTGAGAAAGATATAGACATCTGATATGAAACGATAGCGTTTGTTTGTTTGTTTGTTGAGGAAGATAAAGCCTTATATATATATATATATATATATATATATATATATATATTATATATATATATATATATATATATATATATATATATATATATATATATATATATATATATATATATATATATATTTATATAATATATATATATATATATATATATATATATATATATATTTTATATATAAAGGTTTTTTTTCATCACGCCATTTCCCCTAATATACATGACATGACACTAATCAGTAAATACATTTATTCTGGTTTTGCTAGTCCGCTGGTGTAGGGGTTAGTGTCATGACATGCTCTCAGATGTTGCGGTTCACGTTTCCCCCCAAGCTGATGAAAAATCACTGGCTCGGTATCATGATCAGTTACTGATGTAGTGGGGGGTCTGAGGTGGGAGGTTCAAACCAAGTCTTTGATAGCTTGAATTTCTCCTGCCTCAAGTGCGGCACCTGTATGTTTGTTCCATTGAATAGGTTTCACCTACTGAAATATGCTAATAATATACTAATGATAATAATATACATTTTATGTGCTGAATCATGGATGAAGGCAACGCGCTCTCTGTCAAACACCTTACCAACAAACAGCAATTCACTTCTGTTTGGAAGCATTCTGTCGCATCCTTGAATAATGAACGTCTGCCTTCCTAGTCATACTTCTATGACATCTATCCATTATAATCCAGGTCCCCTTCTCTATCTTCCTTTCCTTAATTTTCACCATCATATTCCATAATCTCCACACGACTCAACAGACATGAATCATACTCTCCATCCTCTCAGGTAAGTTAGCCCTTTTACTGTGTCACACACGTATCTGAAAATCTCCCAACGTTTAATTCCTCTTAGGCAACATGTAATATGTCCTCCTTTTCATTCCTGATAGGCAACATATAATATGACCACTTTTAAATTCCTCTTAGGTAACATATAATATGTCCAACTTTTCATTCCTCCTAGGCAACATATACTATGTCCATCTTTTCATTCCTGATAGGCAACATATAATATTGCCACCTTTAAATTCCTTTTAAGCGACATATAACTTACTCCATTTGCATTCACTTCCAGAAAGGAACTCACCTTCCATAACCACTGAAAGTCCTTTCCCAATCTTCTGCTGCAACACTACAGTCTTCCATGCTGCAAATATTCCTCGACTCATCTCCTTTACATTTCCTCCCAAAGGCTTCTGCAAGTCACCCACTGCCATTCCCCCATCCATCCACATCAACATTCACCGCTCCACCTTATCGGTTTCCATTCGTTCTCAAGATCTTACTCTCAACTTCCCCTACTTGCAAACCTTTTCAACTTTTACGAGCAACAATAGTTTCTCTCCATCATCTCCAATCAGTACTGAACCATCAGAGAACATTACCCATTCGTCAACCCACTCGTGACTAATGTTTCCTGTACCGCTACAATCTCTCAATCGATGGGGTGATACATGTCTAGAGAAAGGGTACTAAGTAGTGAGATAAGAAACATTAGTCATGAATCGGGTGTGTAATTGGTGATGTTTCCGGATGGTTAAGTACTTATATTGATAAATTAGTGCTAGAATGCTGCATGAAGTGGCCTCCAAAGAATAGAATTTATGAAGACGCTGAACTAAACGCTTGATCAAGAGAGAGAATTGGTTTTCACCGCTTATGCATCGAGATGCTTTGTAACAATGGCATTGGATGTTGTGCGCTTTGATCGTTACTTGAGGAAGAATGTTACGCTTTTTCAACGTCTCTCTGACGATAATTTACCGAAATGAAATACATCTTGGCTTATAATACGCTGTTTGAAAGGATATTGATATAAGTAAAAGGGAGAATAAAGAAAACGGTAGGCTGGTTGCACTTATGTCTCTAGATATTCTTGGGTTAGATCGACGCTCACCTTCCACACGGAAACATTCCAGGCAGATCGCCCAATGGACTCTATACCAAAGCTTCCAGGTCTGGGGAGGGGCCGCCGGGCAACAGCTGCATTCCAGAAACATCGATTCAAACATGCCAAGATCTTAGTCACTGTATCATCATTACTAGTCTTCTTGTACAACGTGTACTGCAACGTTTGTGAATATCAGCTCCAACAAATGGTGGTTGAGGTCTCGAGAGTCGATCGACCTCCAGCTGAGTTTCCTCCACTCGTTTTGTGTCCCAATCCCATTTGTCGATCCTTTTCGCCTTAACGAATTAGGGTTGAATATATCTGTGAAGACTGCAGAGGAACTGGAGTACAACGTCGATAACTTGGTCGGCATCGATGAAAACTTATCCGGAAAGCAGTTGTTGGATGTGGCTTCGTGGCGGCTTCAGGAAATTGTGAAGGAAGTGCGCATTGATGGAGAAGTCGTTGATGAACATTTTAGCTCCAGCTTTGACTATCGATATCTCACGCCAATTGGACCTTGCCTGAGATTTGTCTCACCAGTTAATAGTTTGAAAGGTTTGCAGCTCAGTGTCAAACTGAGTTTTGAACTATCTTGCACGCGAGTTCAAAGGATGTGTGATGCAGACAATGTTACTTTGAGTTCCACATTTCAGAAGTTGTGCAGTGATACCTCCTTATGGTGTGAATTTGCTAGCATTTATTGGAAAATGATGGTTATGATTATTCCATCAACTTACAATTCATTTGATCTTTATAAGACAGGGTTAGGCACTAGGATTACACCCAGTAATAAACCATATGAGTTAGTCCCATTCGCCAGATTCGAGGTGGTCAGTGATTCCTCACAGGAAAAATAAAAAAAAAAAAGGGGGGATTATATCCCAGGGACTGCTTGTACAAGCCTATGCCAGAAATACAACGGGCAAAAAAGATCAATGTCAAGACTTAGTGCATAGCAGTTTTTTAGTTCTCCCCTTAAAACGTTTGTGTGTAACTCGTGAACAGTCTGGATTATCGTTTGTTAACTTCTTCAGCGTTAAGCAAGATGATTCCTTAAGGAATTTATGTCAGCCAAAAAGAACTGAACGTAGGTGGAAACTGGGAACAGAAAGTTTGTCTCATCATGATGGTTCTGATATTGTTATCTTGAAGCTTTCATCGTCATCGTTAACCAGATTCTACAGAAAGCAGAGGTATCCTCTCAGTAAACTCTTTGAGAATATTGGGGGTAGCCTTTGGGCCTCTTTTTAGGCCATATCAACTCCTTGACCTTTGGTTGAGAGCTGGAAAATTTGTAGAACATGTTACAGAGGCGTTAAGATATTTCAAAAAGGATAACTTCAGTTCTTTGAGAAGAAGGTTCAGCAGTATGAAGCATATATCCCGTCTTTGCTTGCTCACTGGGATTATCATCTTTTCAGTGCCATTTTGCGTTCATTTAATGATCTTAGTTAACAGTTACACTGATAGATCACATCACACTTCCGTGACAATGAAGCTTTTTATGTTCAACAACAAAAAAGTGGACTCCAGAGATTTTCGGGTGGAAGAGACACTGCCATTGTATTTAGCAAGCAGACCCCTTGGATGCCAGTCTATATCTGTGACTAGAGCTCAGAAATGCTTCTTTTCATGTTTTTTGCCCAGTACCTCCTCCTCCTCTATCCCCATAAGCTCGCTATCTGTTGACGATCTTCCTCAGTGCCAACTTAAGCAGGTCACAATACCCAAAATGAAGCACAGTATACAGTCAAGTATCTTAGAGTCTGTGTCTAATAGTTCAGAACTGCTGCTGTCTTGTCGCAGTAGATGCCAGCTCGAAAATGCATCCCAGGTTGGGGTAAGCAATTTATTGTTAGTGACTGAAGAGGAAAGTTCAACGTTTCTCTCTTTTATTTGTGGCTTAGGAGGGATCATTGGGCTCTATTTCGGCTTCTCGGCCAGTCAGTTTAAGATATTGTAGACAAATATTTTCCTTGGTCATCTGTTTGCAAAGAGACAAGTTACATTTGTGTGGCATTGTTTAACTCCTCTTTTTGTGTTCTTTGACTTTTTTGCTTTTTGTAAGTCCTGTGGAGAAGTACCTGTTCAGTCATCCTATCCACATGAGTCCTACAGTTGAAATTCTAACCGAAGCTCAGTACCCAGCGATTACAGTGTGTCTTTGGCCACCATTTAATGTCAGCAGATTGATGTTATAGTGGGACTTCAGAGTTCATATGATGAGTCATGTTACTTGACCCCAAAGCCAGATTTGATGCCCTTACATATCTTATACAGCATATTGATAAAGTCAACGGAAGTGACGAATTACACCCGGATGATCTCTGGAGAAAAATTGCATGGGACGTAGAGAGTTTAGTTGACCAGAGGAATGTGTGGAATATTAAAGGAATCTTTAAAAAATCACTTGTTAATAAATGTATTAGCCTTTACAACTTTGACACCAGATTTTCAGACATTTTTCCAGCGTTGAATGTTATATTTAACTTAAAACAATATTTTTTCACCCAGAATCCAGCTATGTCTGTTATGTTATTCGTTCATGGTCAGAATGATTTCCCAGTGATGACCAAAGACACTGTTCCACTGAGAAGTGGTGCTCCGATTATTGTTAATGGTGTAGAAGAATGGACAGGTGTTCATGGAAAAAATAATAGTTTTGCAGAATGTGTATCGCTTTGTGTAGATCGCTTTTCAGTTAGTCAGTATCAATGTAGTTTTCCGTGGACAAATTTACACCAGGATAATCAGCCATGCAATATGACACTTTTCGCAGCTATTTTAACTACATTAGGGACGTACATGCCTACCAATGGTTTTCTGTATGAGGCGCTAATTGGTTCTGCATCACTGTCACAATGCTTTGAACACTGCCAAACAAACAGGGGTATATTTTACGAGATTAACATCAATTCTGGTGGCGTGACGGTAGGAAGAGAATTTTCATTCACTCTTCAACCATATGATACTGATGGTGGAGTCAATTACTTTCAAATTAAAGTTAGCATACCTGCTTCATCGTTCAAAAAAACCATTCAAAGTGATGGCTATGCAGTTTCTCAACTCATAAGTGAGTTAGGAGGCATTGTTGGGATGATCTTGGGAACTTCACTTCTCTCTCTGCTTCTCAGGACAGTGTAGAAGTAATGGCAAGAGAAATTCTGTAACTTTGAGAACTTACTTTATCTCATTTAATTGTTTTTAAGAAAGTATCTGGTTGTTTATGTATGCAGGGGTTACTGTTGATGAACTGAATTTTTAACATTGTATTCCTTACTACTTACAGAAGGGTCTTTCCTAATTCAGACCAGTTAGTTAATAAGCTTCATGATAGCCACTATGTCAGGAGCAAATGTCTGTTGATGACGTTTTTGATGTCATTTCCAGCAGACAGATTTCACAAATTTGACCAGAGACTTGTCCAGATTGATTTCACTGCTGAATCTTGCTTCTTCAAATGACGTTTTATCATGGTAAGTTGTGTCATGGCTATGCACGTGATCTCAGTGGTTATGATGTCCACACCACAAGCACCAGTGTCAGTTGCTGTTTTAGGAGAACCCAGGCATATCTTGTTTGCATTTCTCATCGGTAATGTTTTTGTATCTTTTCCAGTTTACAGACTGTTGTACACAGCGATGCTGGTCTTGAGTGCACTTAATCTTCCTGTGTTTGTAGTAGTTTCCCGTATTGTAATATGAAATAATAAAATAGCTGGAACTTTAGTAGGAGTGATTTGGTTTGGTTTTTGAGGATCCCTCAACATTTAATGTAGTTCCAGTTGCAGTATTAGGATTGTTCTTGAATGCTGTCAGAAGTTGATTTTAATCTTGAAGCTTCTCATGTCAAGATCTATTTTTATTAAGGTAAGGAATCAATCAGATCTTTGGCTCTTTTGTTGGTGTTGTTGTTGATTCATTTCAAATCACCACCACCTGATCTGTGATGTTGAAGGGGAAAAAGGTCTTACCTTAATGGTTACTCTTTTGTGTCCTAAATGTTTTTCTCTCTAGTCTTCATTGCTGTTACTGAAGGTTGTTCTTTTGTTTCATACAAACTGCACCTGTGTCTTTGATATTCTTTGAAGGGAAGATATGTATATACCAAATTAAAACTGAATGAACTAATATAACTTTGCTGAAACAGCAGAAATAATAGTTGTGGTTTGCACAGATCTCATTAAGAGATGAGTATATCAAGGGGTAGTAAAGTACTTTATATACTTGGGATTATTCATAACAAGAAAGATAGTCTGAGATTTTATCATGACAGAGAATAAAGTAAAAGTACATAGAAGTAAAAACTTCATCGATTGAAATATTTAGTAGTTTATTAGAGGACAAAATATTCCCAATAATATTATTGGCGTATGCACTACTACCCCTTGATAAGTTAGGAAAAAATATATTTGATTGATGTGCTTCACTGTAGCCTGTTTCTAGTCCTTATATTCATGGAAGATGCACTTCTGATTAGTTTATTAGAGGAGAGAGCATTTCACTTTCTTATTGAAGAGAATGAAGAAGTGTGTTTTAAGTAGAAGTTTGATAAGATCTGAATTGGTGAAATTAATATAGTTCTTTAGAGAAAGTATCACAAAGCAAGATCTGGCACAGGAATACTACGGACTGTAGTATTTCCAAGAAAGTTAAATTAGACTCTCAGTTTCTGTTATCGAATGCTTAGTAATAATAATAATAATAATAATAATAATAATAATAATAATAATAATAATAATAATAATAATAATAAAATAATAATAATTACAAAGTTGAAAATGAGTTATGAACGTTTTTATGACATTAGGAAACCTTTATACAGCAAAATGTTATATTAACTGTTTATGCATAACATGACATTTTAATAGTTGAATGTTTGTAAGCCTAGTAATACATACTTGTATCATGACATAATATTCTGTAAGATTTATATGCACGAAATCAGTGTAAGCATACTTCAAGTTCATATACACACAAATGTCTCTTTAGTACTTGTGTCTGTGTTGAATATCATTGAATTAATGATGCAATTTACTAGCACTGTCTTCAATTTCATTGTACTGGTATAAAATAAATGTCTGTGAAACATATTGAATTCATTATTGACCTTTAAAAAAGCATTAATTTTTTCCGGTTAAATGAGGATGAGAAGTTCCAGTATAAGATTCCAGTGGGAATAGATGATTCTCAATTTGCCATGAGTGGCTGACTATGAAATCAAAAGAATTTGCAACACTATTAATGGAATGGCATTTAACGTCTTATTAAATATAACAAAGAAAAGCTTAAACTTATTATTACGCAATGGGAGTCACTGCATATGAAGTACTGTACTTATCTCAGACCTAAACCTTAATTAGCCTCTATACTTAATGTGCCTTATGAGTAGTAGTACATTAAGATACTAAGTGATGAGTCAGGAGGCCAGTCATATTAATTATTTTTAAAGCAGGGTTTATTACTAGACAGTCAAAAAATAATACAATATTTTTTTTCTTTTATTAAGAAATATTACTTAACAAAATTATATTTTACAATTTTGTATATACATTATAAGATCTATGTATAGTACAAAAATATTACAATTTTATTGTTTTTCTAAATATGTTTTTAAATTAGAAATATACTGTTTCGTGAACATTTTGTTAACATTAGACTTAAATCCTATAATATTTACATTAAATGTATTTAACAGTCTATTCTTTATACATTTAATAATTTGCTGGTCGGTACTTATTCCCAAATATATCTTGCCATCCATATACTTGAAATAAAATCTGATTTTATTACCATTGCTGTATTTTCATCGAGGGATATTGAAACGCATTTGTTAAATTTTAAGTTAGAATTAATATAATAACTAAAAGTTAAAAAACATGTCAAAGAGTAATAACATATAAGTGACAAATGGAAATAATCACTCGAGGGGAATTAGTATAAATCAATGGCACTCAAACGAAACAAATGACGACATAATTCAAAGAATCAGGGTTTGTTGGGGAAAAGAAACAATTGTTACACAATTACCACAAGTGCAGAATTGATTTGCAAGGTTTTCATGAACATATAAAAAACTTCATAATAATTGTCGTCAAGTTCGTTGTCAAAAAATAAATTACAAATGTAATAGTGTTCAATTTCAACCCCTACCATATATATACTACGTGTTATGCGCAATACACTCACCAATAGCAATATCATAACTAGCCGCACCACAGATACTGCGTAGTACCTGCATTCTAGAACATAGCAAAATCAGTTTCATTCACTCTCTCTTCTTGTTCTCTTCTCTCTTCTCTCATCTCCTCTACTCTCTCTCTCCCTGGTGCTTCGCGAATTATCTGCAAGAAAGAGAAAGTGATTATTATGAATACACAGGAAGATAGATAGATAGATAGATAGATAGATAGATAGATATGTAAATATAGTAAAGGCCATAAAAATACATACAAATAAATTCCCTACTCATTGGATAGGTTGACTATGAAGAATTCTCGCCTCTATTTCTGAAGTCTCTGTCTCTGTCTCTGTCTCTGTCTCTCTCTCTCTCTCTCTCTCTCTCTCTGCGTACATACATACATACACCCGGGTTGGGGATGTGTAGTGGGGGGGGGGGGGGGGAAGGGGGGGAGGTAGTGAGGGTTAGTCAACCTCCCCTCCTCTTCTCTCTCTCTTTCTCTCTCTCCCAACACCGCTCTCCAAGAAGACTGCGACACCGAATATGATCACACATTCATACATACATGCATAGTATATACTACATACATACATATATACATGCATGCATACATAAATACATATACATGCACATCGCATTGCCATAAACCCTCTATTGGGGGCAGGTGGGGGACTAATGCTTCCCACGTTTATGTCAAAAGACTTCGTCTTTGTATAGGGGGGGCGGTGGTGGGTTGGGAAGGTGGAAGTAGGGAGTGTTAGTCAAACCCCCCTCTCTCTCTCTCTCTCTATCTCTCTCTCTCTCTCTCTCTCTCTCTCTCTCTCTGAGCTAATTTTAGCCAATGTGATGACTCATTGGTAAGATACAAAATTGACATCTTACATAAAAATATATAAAATCTAAAGGTATTTTACATAAAATATATGTAACACAAAGGATATTTTACATTATATATATATATATATATATATATATATATATATATATATATATATATATATATATATAAACAGAAAGTGAATTTTAGCTATTTTGCAATAAATTATAGAAAACATACTTTACAGAAAGTATGTGAACTGTAAAGTTATTTTACATAAAAAATAAAATACAAAAGCTATTTTAAAATTTTGTTCACATGCTGGAGTGCTAATTTTGGACATGTGAAATATACCACTGCCATCGAGTAAGCGACACTGGGCGCTGAAGCCCTTAGATTTCTAACTTTTTCGCACGTTGTGGACTTCTGGTCTTTTTGAAAACTTCCACATGGGTAGAGCTGGTTTTTTTCTCCCCCTCCTTCCTCCTCCCTCCTTTCTACCTATTTTTTTTTCTCCTTCTTCTCCTCCCCTCCTTTCTCGCTCTTTTTTTCTCCCCCTCCTTCTCCTCTCCCCTCCTTTCTCCTCTTTTTTTCTCCCCCTCCTTCTCCTCCCCTCCCTTAACATCTCTCTCTCTCTCTCTCCTCAAAGTCTCTCCATCCGTAAATTTCCTTCTCCCCCTCAATTCCTCTCCTTTAACATCTTTCTCTCTCCTCAAAGTCTCTCAATCCGTAAATTTCCCTCTCCCCCTCAATTCCTCTCCCTTAACATCTCTCTCTCTCTCTATCCTCAATTCCTCTCCCAACGACTTAGCCTTTGACGTCATCTCAGACGCTCAGCGACACAACTCCCCCACCTAGGGGCTCTGCCACGAGTCCAGCTTACTCACTTTATTACTGAGCATTGGCTGACATCTTTGATACGTCCTTCACCTTTCACTTCGTCACAGCAAGGTTTTGCTCTGTTGTTTCCACATTCGCTTTTTCATTTCATCAAACACTTTCAACCATCTTTCCAGGAAGTCTAAGGATTCAGTACATTGCACACTCATTCGTTATACAGAGCTGCGGACTCAATCAGTGACCTACCCCAGTCCGAAGGCTTCAGTCTTTCTTAACAACATTGCTTCACCTTTCTGCTTCGAAAACGTTCTCTCTGACCCTCAGCTGAATGACTCCCCCCTCTTAGGAGCATCCACGAGTGGAGCTTACTCATTTTCCAATGAGCATTGGCTCACATCATTGAAACGTACTTTCATTCTCTCACAAACACTTCTAAAGATCCTTCTTAAGGTTTCATTTTAATGTTACGACCTTTCCTTTATAAATCATCAGTTTTGCTGCACATTCATTCATTATTCACGTGCTCTCACTCAATCAATCAAAGACCGCCGGTGTGAATGCCTTCCTGTTTATTATTAACATTATTTCAAGGACATCGTCTCCAACCCTCAGTGCCATACCTCCCCGCCCCATAGGAGCATTGGCATGAGTGCAGCTTACTCACTTTTACTTACCTGTATTACTATTTACCCACATTCATTTTTCATTGAGCATTGGCTTACGGATCTGACATGTCCATGATAAGAATTTCTATACGAACACTTTCGGCTATCTTTCCGGCTCGTCTAAGGATTCAGTAGAATGCACACTCATTATTCATACAAAGCTGATGAATAAACTTCTAATCATCCTTCTTAAGGTTTCATTTTATTGTTACGACTTTTCCTTCATTTGGACATCTTTCCGGCTCGTCTAAGATTCAGTAACTTTGCACACTCTTTGGATATAATAGAGAGCTGCTCACTCAATCAGTAGACCGCCAGTCTGAAGGCCTTAGTGCTGCTCATTTACTAATGCTTTTACAGATTTTCTGACTCAATCGATGACCACCAGTCCGAAGGTCTTCCTGTTTATTTCAATTGCTTTTCATTTGTTTTTCAAAGACATCGTCTGCATTGCTCAGCGCCAGCACTCCCCCCAACTAGGAGCACTGGCATGAGTCGAGCTTGCACCTCTTCTATTATCCACATTCATTTATTTCAAAAGGACCATTGGCTCATGTCTTTGAGACGTCCTTATCATTCTCCTTCTATTTCTTCTTCACCTTCCATTCTATTCTTAGGACTTTTGCTTCATCTAAACAAACAGTTTTGACCATCTTTCCGGCGAGTCTAAAGACTGGGTAGAATCCGTATTTATTGACTGGCGTTTCATTTTATTGTTACGACTTTTACTCATTCAAAATAAACACTTTCGACCATCTTTGCGGCCAGTCTAAAGATGCAGTACTATGCACACTCACTGGTTATAGAGAGCTGCGGACTTCATCAGTGACTGCCAGTCTGAAGGCTTGGTTGTTTATCCAAATTCATATTTCCTTCATCGTACAAAAAGTTCTCATGATCCTTCTTAAGGTTTCATTTTATAGTTACGATATTTAGTTCATATAAATCATTATTTTGGACATCTTTCCGTCTCGTCTAAAAACTAAGTACATGGCAGGCTCATTCCTCTCACAAACATTCTCGTTTCCATCAACATAGTTATGACTTTTATTCCATAAAATGAGTTAGTTTTGGCCATCTATGTGCATCGTCTGAGCAGTGAGCAGAATGCACAATAATTTTTTCTGAGAATACTACAGTTGTCTCAGTTCAAGACCGCCAGTACGAATACCAAAATATATGACACATTCAGTTCCCTTCTCTCCTGGAACTCTCTTTTTCACACATGGTGAAAAGAATTCCTTCATAAAAAAACTTCTAATGATCCTTCTTAAGGTTTCATTTTATTGTTATGCATTTTCCATCATTCAAATAATCACTTTCGGCCATCTTTCCGGCTCGTCTAAGGATTCAGTAACTTTGCACACTCATTGGTTATAGAGAGCTGCTGCTTACTCAAATCAGTAGACCACCAGTCTGAAGGCCTTAGTGTTACTTACCAATGCCACTTTTCCTTCAAATAAATTATCACTTTTGGTCATCTTTCCAGCTCGTCTAAGGACTGAATACTTTGCACCTTCATTGCTCAAACAGTGCTTCTGACTCTAATGCTTGACCGCCAATTTCAAGGCCTTTCTCCGCTTTTAAAGACGTCGTCTCGGACCCTCAGTTTTGGCCATCTTTCTTTCTCGTCTAAGCATTGAGTAGAACGCACAGTTGTTCCTGAAAGGAAGCAGCTGTATCGATCCCAGACCGCCAGTCCGAACACCAACACATATTCCAAATTGAGTTCCCTTCTCTCGTCGAACTCTCTTTTTACAGATTAAAGGCTAAAGGAAAATCTCCAGTCAGCGACGGACATGCCAGCGCCGCAAACTATTCTCTCTCTCTCTCTCTCTCTCTCTTTCTCTCTCTCTCTCTCTCTCTCAAATAGAACACTGACGATAATTGAGCTTATTTGGTTTCATCCAAGAATTGGCTGTTTCATCGAGACGTTCTTTGACATTACATTTACCTTCTCCCATTACTTGCTCTGCTTCTCTTTCCCAGCTCTCAAATTCCTCTTCTTTCTTCCAACTCTCTCTTTATAAGTCTGCGATATATATACAAACAATACAAACTTATATAAGTTTCTCTCACAACAAAATTTAACTACAAATTAAATATTCGTCATCTCCGATGCTACCGCGCAGCCCTTCTTAAAGAGCACTGACGATCATTGAGCTTTCTTGGTTTCATCCAAGAATTGGCTCTGTCATCGAGACGTTCTCCATTACTTCCTCTCCTTTCTTCCACCAATCTCTTATTATAAGTCTGTGACATATATACAAGCAATCACAAACTTATAAATGATTGTCTATGTTTCTCTCACAACAAAATTGAACTGCAAATCAAATAGAGCACTGACGATAAATGAGCTTACTTGGATTCATCCAAGAATTTACTCTGTCGTCGAGACGCTCTCAAACTCCTCTCCTTTATTCCAACTCTCTCTTTATAAAGTCTGTGACCTATATACAAGTAATCACAAACTTATGTTACTCTCACAACAAAATTCAACTTTAAACAAAAATTTCCAATGATCCTTCTCAAGGCTTCAATTTATAGTTACGACTTTAAATCATTATTCTGGACATTTTTTCGGCTCGTCTAAAAACTGGCTACATTGCAGGCTCATTCCTCACACAAAATTTCACATTTCCTTCATATAGTAACGTCGACTTTTGCTCTAAATAAATGACCAGTTTTGGCCAGCTTTCTGCATCGTAGTCTCTCAAGAGAATACTACAGCTGTCTCAGTCCAAGATCGTTAGTCCTAATACCAGAATATATGACAAATTAAGTTCCATTCTCTCCGGGAACTTTTTTTTTTTTTTTTTTTTTTTTTTTTACACCTAGTATTAGCTTTCTCCATTACTTCCTCTGCTTCTCCTCAATCTCTCCCTACTTCCTCTCCTTCCTCCAACCACTCTCTTTCTAAGTCTCTCACTCACTTATATGTTTCTCTCACAACAAAATTCACCTTTGAATCAAATATACATCTCCAACGCTACCGCCAGCACCTCTTAAAGAGCACTGACAATAATTGAGCTTACTTGGATTTATCCAAGAATTGGCTCTGTCTTCGAGACGATCTTTGACTTTCCTTTGCCTACACAACTTCATCTATTTAGGCCTCTGATTCTGTGTGGTCAGTGGTGGACCAGAGGGTTGCTCTCTCACATAGCCCTCTCTATATATATTACGAAAACAACCGCGCGAGGTCCATAGCAGAAAAAACTCCCATGGTCTATTATAAGTCTCTCTCCTTCCTTCAATTTCCGTCTTTGAATCGGCCTCCTAGCCTAGTTTTATCATATTCTCTAGGCCTTTAAATGTCTCTCAAATTCACTTTTCGTTTTTGAATCGGCCCTCTCACAGGCCCATCGTGCTCTTTGCCATCACAACTTAATTGAATCGGCCTTTTGGCCGAATTCTACCATTATTGTCTATGTTTCTCTCACAACAAATATTCTTCATCTCTCCCCACTTCCTCCAACCACTCTCTTTCAAAGTCTCTCACTTAAATGTTTCTCTCACAACAGAATTCAATTTCAAATCTAATATATGTCATCTCTCTCTGCTTCTTCTCCTTCCTCCAACCACTCTCTTTCTAAGTCTCTCACTCACTTATTTGTTTCTCTCACAACTAAATTCAACTTTGAATCAAATATTCGTGCTCTTTCCCATCAAAGATTGGCTCTGTCATCGAGACACTCTCAAACTCCTCTCCTTTCTTCCAACTCTCTCAGCACAACGTATTTTTTGCCCTTTGCAAGTACATCCAATCGGCCAACTAGTCGATCTTTAAACGCGGTCTCCCGACGTCTTTTTATGTCTGACTCTGTGTGGTCAGTGGTGGCTCAGAGGGTCGCTCTCTCACACAGCCCTCTCTATATAGTATTGAAAAACAACCGTGCGAGGTCCATAGCGGAAAAAACGACCATGGTCTATAATTGCTCCCTTTACTTCCACTCTCTCCTGCCTTCCATTTTCGTCTTTGAATCGGCCTTCCGGCCGAGTTCTACTATCGCGTCTAGGCTCTGACTCTCTCATCTACAATTTTGGCCTTTGACTGGCCTCTCTCAGCCTGACAGTCATATTTCCTTTCATGGTCTAGTGGCCGACATCGAGTGTCGTCTGTCTGAACGGCCCTCTTTCAGGCCGACAGTGTTCTCTTCTCTGACTTCCATCTCTCTCTCTCTCTCTCTCTCTCTCTCTCTCTCTCTCTCTCTCTCTCTCTCTTATGAGTCCCTCTCCTTCCACTCTCTCCTGCCTTCAATTTCCGTCTTTGAATCGGCCTCCTCGCCTAGTTTTGCCATAGTCTCTAGGCCTCTAAATATATCTCAACTTCACTTTTCGTTTTTGAATCGGCTCTCTCACAGGCCCATCGTGCTCTTTGCCATCATAACTTACAATAAAATTCAATTTCAAATCAAATATTCGTCATCTTCGACGCTACCGCCAGCCCCTCTTAAAGAGCTCTGGCAATAATTGAGTATACTTGTATTTATCCAAGAATTGGCTCTGTCTTCGAGACGTTTTTTGACTTTACTCTGACTACATAACTTTATTGAATCGGTCTAGGCCGACATCGAGGGTCATATCCAAATCTCTGACTGTTTGAACTGTCCTCTCTCAGCACAACAGTATTTTTTGTACTTTGTAAATACGTCCAATCGGCCGACTAGCCGATCTTTAAACGCGGTCTCCCGTCGTCTATTTATGCCTCTGGCTCTGTGTGGTCAGTGGTGGCCTAGAGGGTCGCTCTCACACGTAGCCCTCTGTATATAGTATGCATAAACAAGCGCTCGTGGTCCATAGCGGAAAAAATGCCCATGGTCTATAATTACTCTCTTAACTTCCACTCTCTCTTGCCTTCAATTTTCGTCTTTGAACCGGCATTCCGGCCGAGTTCTACTATCGTGTCTAGGCTCTGACTCTCTCTCATCTACGATTTTTGCCTTTGACTCGGGCCTCTCTCAGCCTGCCAGTCATATTTGCTTTCAGGTCGACAGTGTTCTTTGCCTTCAAACTCTCTCTCTCTCTCTCTCTCTCTCTCTCTCTCTAGGCATTTTTG
>NC_061101.1:32722497-32730730 GCF_015104395.2 Macrobrachium nipponense
AAAAAAGAAATTGCTAAATAGAATCGGGAATGGAAAAAACAAAAAGTTAACAGGGAAGAAGCAAACCCTTTCGCTCGACTCCCAAGGTCTAAAGCGAATCTTCCTAAGAAGGATTATATCTGCGGGAAGCATTTAATGGGACTTATTCGTAGATATGACAAATCTGCCTTTTCTATCTGGCCCCACCCTAACGATCTTAGAAAAGTAAACGCACTAAAGGAGGACTAATTACGCCCATTGCTGTATGTATATGCGCCCTTCTCTCTCTCTCTCTCTCTCTCTCTCTCTCTCTCTCTCTCTGTATATATGTAGTTGTCTTTGGCAAAAAGACGGGAGTATTTTAACACCTAATTTTTGTGTTTGTTTGTTTGATTTGTTTGCTTGTGTCGCTATTGGGTATATATTTATATATGATATATATATATATATATATATATATATATATATATATATATATATATATATATATATAATTTTTGTGTGTGTGCTTTTTTCCTTGTGTCGCTATTGGGTGTATTTGAGTGTCATCAAAAGAGAGAGAGAGAGAGAGAGAGAGAGAGAGAGAGAGAGAGAGAGAGAGAGAGCCTCTAATAAAAAAGAGCCCCAGACAGTTTTCCAAAGACAAAATCAAGATTATATAGGTGTATTATTGTTCCCACAGGATGAGGACTTATACCCACTTTTAATTCATATAATCGCCTCTCTCTCTCTGTCTCTCTCTCTCTCTCCGACATCTTAAGTTGGCCACAGTGTTGGCCCGACTTTCCTCTCCCCCCGCCCCCTTCTCTAACGGTATATAGCCCATCCCCCCACAAGCATCTGCCAATACGTTCCAATAATCAGGGTATTTCCCCACTTACAGTAAATGGTTATGTAGACTTCTATATTCAATTATAATATATATATATATATATATATATATATATATATATATATATATATATATATATGTTAACGAGATATTAATCTCGTATTTATTTGGTAAACGTGGAACCCCGAGCGGTAGGCAAACCGATACACTCAATCTCTCTCTCTCTCTCTCTCTCTCTCTCTCTCTCTCTCTCTCTCTCGACAGCCCCTCTCTCTCTCTCTCTCTCGACAACCTCTCTCACCATTCCAACAGGTCATCAAATGAGAGACTTGCATTACAAAAATACAACATTTATTTAACAACGGAAAGATAATAAATCAAGTCACAGACAACTAACTTAGTCAAACCCCAATATGTAAAAGTCTTAATCAGTAATTAGTCACACCAATCCCTTCCATATGGGACTCTCTGCCCCCCTAGGACTCTTGGTCCCCCTTTGCCAGAATCGTCTGTTACAAAGACAGGATAAACACACTCGTTAGCACATATAAGTTTAAGGACAAAGTTAAAGATTAGACATTCTTACAATGTGTAACAAGTCATCCCTTTGGCTAAAGTAAGGTACACTTACCCATCTCAGCCTGGAAAACACACACAGAACCAAAGAAACTTTTGCAGAGCTATCCCCAGCATTCTGCCTTTCTCTCATGGACGTCTGAAAGTCTCCCCCATAGACTTGGCTAATGATACTATTATCAAAGGAAGAGGCGCACACGTACATATCTAATGTCTTATCGCTTGGCGATAGACTTTTTGTTTTTTCCTTACGGCTGTTGTCCGTAGTAATGTTTGGTTCCTCTCATCTCCCTTGGATATCTTAGTAGAGAGGTTCTTTCTTGTCTAGAGGAGATGATTCAAACAGGCTAGTTGAACAAGTTAACAACTTTATTCTGTAACTCCATACTAGGAGATGCAGCTCGGTCGGACGACCGATATGTTTGAGATTTGGCTTCGAACTGCCATTCTAAAGCATCGCGTCGATAGCGGAACATTAGCTATCTCAGCAATTCATATAAAAACACATACGTAGTTCGCCGGCTCGGAAGTTACAAGTTTCCGGCGTAGGTTAACAGGTCAACCTCTTCCCATGGAAGTTGTTGTGCAAAGTTATCATAACATAAAAATGTTGACAAAGCTTTGAGCTAGATCAGGCTACTGCAGACAACGCATAGCGTAATCTAAGGTGTGCTTTGGTCACGTAGAACCCTCCTAATGCCATGACCCCAGGTCACTGGTTTATATATATAATGTAATTCTTACATTAGGCTCGGTCTGCTACCTATTCAAGCCTTGAATAACAAAAAAAAATTACTTTAAACATTGTTCATAGGAGCGTGCTCGTAACATACTAAGTGATTAAATGCACAAAAAGGTTCTGTTACATACCCTTGTTGACATATTCATAAACAAAGATAAATGCATGGAAAATATAGATCCATGTTTGGTAATAATAATGATTATGTACCCAAAAATAATAAAATGGTAAAAATCAAAACATGTATACATGATTAATATGATAACAGGTAACCTGATTAAGAATAATGGTTACTAAATAATGATTATAACATGATCATGGATAATAGTTAAAGAGTACTTGTCACTCTTATAATAGATAAATATAATTGTATAATAGTATAACAATGTAATTCTGCAGAATTCAATATATAGGGCTGATATTTTATTAGGTGCCCGAAAAATACCTTTAGGAATATATTAATGTATAATATTGGGCTATAATGATTTATTAGGTGCCCTGGAGATATTTTAACTGTTCAAATGCAAAGGCGTGAGTCTTTCTTGTCCTACATTGTTGCCAGCATACGGACCGCTTTTCACACACACACAATTCCAGACAACATTCCCTAGGCACGAACTGAAGTGGCCAGGTTCAGGCGGCCCTAAAACGCAAAAGACTTGAGTTTAACGGGTACGTCATCCAGACGGCCAGTACGTTCCCTTGGAGATCCTTCTGTTTACGCCTCAGCCTACGCAAGCAAAGATGTTGACGGCGATAACCAATATGGCCGTCACGCTGAACACGGCTAGCAGAATGTAGTAGCGAAGATTTTCTCCACCTGCATAAGTCGATGACGCGTGGGTCATCTCAGCCAGTTGCGACAGACGATGAGCTACTCGCGCGTTGTATGGGAGAGGTAGTGATGGGATGATTGTTGTAGCCCACGTGTAGTTCGCGAAATACGCCTTCTCACGTATTAATCGTGTTGACCCCTCTGACGGTATAATTTGTAGATGTCCCCGTACAACCATCGGCTGCTACGAAGATAGGGGCATGGGCGGTGGATGTGTCCGGACACACGACGTCGAATCCGGCCTTATCATAACGGATCCAGGAACCATTATTCATCCTGTAATTGAATTTATTACCGAAAAAAGGATAAAGTTTCCCCAGACAACCTTCGCTTGTATGAGAGAGAGAGCCGTTTAGCACTATGTCTAACTCACATGAATCCGTTGATATAGGATAGAATTCAAAAGAGTCAGCTGTACAAATTTTATTATTCATGGCTTCTGAACAGTGAGTGAGTTTATCTAAGTCTTTAATGACTGTAAATGATTTCTTATCAGAAGAAATCAGTACATGCCCTGTTAAATTGGATATTACTGGATTTGAGTTATTCGTCATAAAAGTAGGAAACGGTGCTATTTTTGTATGATTGCCAAGCATCGGAAGAATCAAAAGGAATCGTGATCATAATTCTATAATTTTCTAGCTGACTGATATTAGGCTATAATAGAATTCTACTTTTATGGGCATCCAATAAAGGAATATAACCTAGCTTCTCCCGTCCGTTTTCTAAAGTTAACGTCAGATCTTTTATAGGCATGAGGTGAGGCGATAACACACCCTTTGTTGCTAACGTAATTGCTTCTACGTAATCTTTTGACTTTTCAATAAAATGTGATATTTTCACACGGATATGATCTATTTTCGAACATAGTAAGCTAAAGTAGGCCAGCAAATGTTGAACTTCCATGACCTGATCGATATTATTTGAATGTTCATTAACGATATTCATTATTTGATTGATCGAAGATAAACTGGCTGCGAAGTTCTGATAAGGCCAGTTCCGTTTTGTGTTGCAAAACTCAATTCTTTTATTTTGATTATTTATCTTGGAGGCGATTTGAGATTCCTAAACCTAAATTCGCAACTGATCCTAAACCAAAAATGTTTAGTCCAGCTAGAATAAGCGGGTTGCGACGCTCAACAGTATTGTGCCGCACAGACCACATCAGCGGAGGTCACGAGCGAGTTCTTCTGCCTCGGCGGTTTTATTTTGTATGTCATAAGAAACAACATTTCTGCGACGCTTAGCGTTTGAGCTAGTGAAATCTCTGAGCTAGCATGAAAATTACGTTCATGCATTTCCTTAAGGGAAATACCACAACCTCATCAGGTCATTCTTTAAGTTAAGGACGTCATCTTCAGGTAAGAAAATGGCGTGCATATCTACCTCGATAACAATATTACTTGACACGATGAATACATCATCGATTCTCTCGATAATCGAGCCATGATTAAATTTCTATGTCTTTAGTCCTAAACAACACTCTTTCCATACAACAAAGATGTCTGAATACACAATATCACTCAACAATAACAGATTCATTTTTGAAAAACCTGCAATGAGTAAAACAGATGTAATAACTCGCGTAAAAGAATAGGTTTTACATACAATATGAATTAATAGATATATATATATAATTATTATACAAGTTTCATAAATCAACCATTTTTTTCCCTCACTCCATCTACCTTTCTTTAGATTCTGATATGTGCCAATGGGACTATTCTCACATCAGTGGGTTTGGATACATTTTTGAACCCTAACTCTATTGGCGTTAAGTTTTCTAAAATGTTAAACGGGCCTTCAAACTTAGGTGTCAGTTTATAATTTAAACCTTTACGCACGTATACTTGTATGTATACCTGATCGCCCACGGCATATGTTCTAGTTGGCTTAGCTATTTTATCATGATTTTTTTCATTAGGATATGTGCTTCTTCTAAATTCTTACGAATTATATTATATCGACTTATGCTTGCATCCATAACATCCTTTAGAGGATTTGATAAATTAGTTGTAGGCTTTTAAGATGTGAAAACAAAGGCGTTCGGGCCGGGATACCGTACAGTGCCTCGTGCGGTGTCATTTTAATAGACACGTGATACGAGTGATTAAGTGTGCTTAGTACCGCAGGTATGGCAATGTCCCAGTTGGATCTGCCCCCCCTAGGTTGACCCTTAAAATGTTTAAAACCTTACGATTTGCCCTTTCCACTAGCCCATTAGACTCTGGGTGATAGATCATGGTATTGACTTTCTTATACTAAGGAATTCGCACAAGGAGTTAAGGAAATGATTATTGAACTCCCCGCCCGAGTCTGAGATAATGATGTGTGGAATTCCATGTTTACAAATGTAGCACTCGTAAAACTTCCTAGCGCACTCAACCGCGGTTTTTGTTTTAAGCGCTATAAGTTCTGTATATCGAGTCAAAGCGTCTATAATTACTAGGAGGTGCTTATTTCCTCTGTCTGACTCGTAAAACCCTGTTTAATAAATCTAAATGTACTCTTTCAAGGGTTTGATTTGGCACGGGGTAAGCCTAGGCTGACAGGTGTCTTCGTGTGCCCTTTGTATTCTTGACAAGTGCGACAATTTGCTATGTGCTTTTTTATATCTCTAAGCATCGTATGCCAATAAAATAAGGATTTGGCTTTCTGTGACATTAGGGTATAACCCGGGTGTCCGTGCAGTGGATTTTCATGCAACCACTTTAAGACAGTGGGTATGAGTGAGATAGGCACCACCACCTGGTTGTTATTCAACTGCGGTGTGTTGCGGGTTTTCTCGTCACAGATCTACACAGGAGATTTTCCTGTAGGATATAATTCTGTTGCTTATACTTTAGGTATTCTTTTCCCTTCGGATTTCCGTTTAACGCAATGATGATTTTTTCTATTTGCGGATCTTTTCTTTGTTCTGTCTGTAATAGTTCAGCACTCCAGCCCAGATCTTCCTGTTCGGATATAGTTTTAACAACGGGCATGGAGGTTGAGATATCTATTAATTCAGCTAATGGCTCGGTACAAGATGAAGAGGGGTTTGCGTGATAATGCGTCAGCAATGATATTTGCTTTCCAGGTAAATACCCGATCCTCGCGCCAAAGTCCTGAATGATCATGTGCCACCGAGTTCGCTTGGGGCTGTGACTAAAGCCTTTAAAGAAGTCGGTTAGGGGCTTATGATCAGTGAGAACCTTAACGGGATAACCGTAAATTATGAATTTAAAGTGCACGAGTGAATTAACAATAGCGAGCCCTTCCTTGTCTATTACTGCATATTTACTTTCGGAAGGTCTCAGTTTACGTGAATAAAAAGCTATAGGGAAAACTGTCTATCATATTGTTGAAGCAATACCCCACCTACTCCTAGGTCTGAGCGTCTGTTGATATGAAAAATTCCTTATTGAAGTCAGGAAATTTCAAGATAGGAGAACTACACAGTTCATCTTTCAATTTATCGAAACGCCTGTTGATGAATTTCAGACCATACGAAATCTACGCCCTTTTTTATAAGATCGGTTAGGGGAGCGGCTATGATGGAGTAGTGTTCCTAATGAACCTCCTATATATCCGCTACACCCTAAAAATGCTGTATTCCTTGACGTTAGTAGGTATCGGAAAGTTACGGATAGCCGACACCTTATCGTGGACGACTTTAAGACCTTCACTAGAAACCGTGAAACCTAGATAGACTAGTTCTGTTTTAAAAAATTCACACTTACTTATCTTTACCCTTAAATTATGCTGCCTTAACCTTTGTAACACTAACTCCAATTTACGTAATGCTCTTCTAATGTGTTGGAAAAGATTACTAAAGTCATCCATGTAGGCATGTAGGATATCTCCCAACAAGTCTCCAAACACGACGTTTATCATACGAGTAAAGTTATAGGAGCACAAACGTAAACCAAAAGCATACGCAAAAATTCATAATGTCCCTGGCTGTGCTGAAGGCAGTGTATGGGATACTTTCTTGTTCCATCGGAATCTGATGAAATCCTTTTAGTAAGTCTAGGCGTGGTGAAATATTTATTCTGGCCTAGTAAAGATAGGATATCATCGGTACATGGTACTGGGAATCTGTCAGGGATTGTTTCTTCGTTTAAACGACGAAAATCTACGCATATCCGCCAAGTTCGATCTTTTTTTCGGTACTACTATTAACGGAAAATTATAAGGGCTGTTTGATTTCCTAATGACTCCTTCCTTTAACATTTTACCTACTTCCTCTGTTATCTCATTCTGAAATTTCATAGGAAGTCGGTACGAAGGTACATAGATTACTTTCTGTTTTGTCCTTGAGCCTGATTTGATGCTCTATGACATCCTTTTTTCCTAAGGTTCCATCCGTAGTGGAAAAAACATCATGATGTTTAGTTAACAGATTCAAAAATTTCTGCTGAATTTCTTCTTCTTGAATATCTTTATTGATTTTGTTCTTTATAGATTGCAAAAGGGTTTCATCCGCGACTGATTGAGCGTGATTTATCTCAGCTACGGTAAGAATGCGATGTTTATAAACTTCGGCATCCAAGATATGTTGATTTTTGTGGATTACTAAAGTGGTATTCAAATGATTACCAGACTTCGATATTACATTGCTGTTGTGAGCCGACTGTATAAACGGCTTGTGTGACGGATAATCCGTGTGTTTTCAGAGTTTCGGAAGGATTAATGTTTCAGATCCTGGCAAGGTTCTTTTTACACGCACTAATATATTTGAAGTTACGTTAGGTTCGAGGGTTTGCGTGCAAGCTGATATTACGGGTGAGCGAGAGTTCTGTTGGGTTGCCTGTATTATTTCTTGGTTCATGAGACAGGTGATTGGTTCCGTAATGTAAGTGACAACTCTGTCTGTCTCTTTATTATCTAAAACAGATTTTAGGGTATTAGAAGACCTATAGAATTTCCCTTTGATATACACGCCGTGTTTTGCAGGTGCTAAGATAATATTTTGAGTGCCCATAGACGGGTATCCGATAATTACTGCGGATACATATTAATGTTTTTGTACACGACAAAGGTATCGGCTAACGTGCGCTTACCGACCTTGTACTGTACATGAGTTCGCCCACAACATTTAATTCATTATTCCCAATGCCTGAGAGCCTTATTCCGGACTTTTCTATAGGGAAATTTGAAAAGAGTAAATGATGAGTCCTTAAATCCATTATATTACGTGGACTACCAGAATCAAAGAACAAAGTGAATGACTTATGGTTCCAAATTTACTGCATGTAAGGTTGGTCGCAACTCGTTTTGACTAATAATT
>NC_061101.1:32731230-32806230 GCF_015104395.2 Macrobrachium nipponense
CTTCAGCTGATCTGACGACCAGCGGTATTTCGAATGTTTGCAGCTTAATTGCATAAATTCACACAAGGCAGATTTACAAGATGCCTCCAGAGAAAAACAACGTTTGCAGCCTATTAATAACATTATAAGAAAAATGAAACTGTTGTCAGGTTTCCTGGTCAATCATATCTTCACTACGTGAGGCTAAGCCAGGACCCACTCAGACAGGTCGGCCAATGACGTCACAAGGGTTCTTCTCCCGGTGGCCAAGGCTCATCGCAGGCTGGACCCAGAGTCTACTGTCTCGTCGATACAACAGAATATCTGTCCATAATTCGTCTTTGCATTAATTATTTATTACGGTCAGATATTTTGTTTAAAAATACTGCCTCATATGTCACAACTGTTAATTTTTCTTTCAATAGCGATGGTAAAAACTCTATATTTCTATTGTTTTAAACAATTTCTTGCAGTACACTGTAATGAAGATGACTCAGGATACGCCAGGCATTCAATAAATGAAAAGGAATTAGTCATTAAGTAACCTATATATATTTATAATAGTACTAAATATTTAAGTGTCCTTGGTATATATATATATATATATATATATATGTATATTCATTCAGTTGTATTCCACATAGGAAAATGAAAAAAGGTATATCTCAGAAAATACCCAACAGTTTCGTCCTCCAATGGACCTCTTCTTGGAGCGTTTATTAATAAACGCTCCAAGAAGAGGTCCATTGGAGGCGAACTGTTGGGCATTTCTGAGATATACCTTTTTTCATTTTCCTATGTGGAATACAACTGAATTACTATATCTTCGTGCCTAAGAAGATTACCAGTACTATGTATATTCACCTATATGTATATATATATAATATATTATATATAGATATATATATATGTATATATATAGTATATATGATATATATATTATATATATATATATATATATATATATATATATATATAATGAACGAGTCATCCAAAGTGATAAAATGCACAGGGAGCAGGAGCAGGAACAAGCATTTAAAGATCGTTTATGCCCCCTTATATCCTCCGGTATAGTGTACAAATATTCTTATCCCAGAGGTAGTCGGAACTTATGTGCGTTCTTCTCAGAGGAGTTATAAGGATTTGGATGTCTCAAAGACTCATTAGTCCATCCGAGGAGACATAGGATGATGAGGGTTCGGACAGAATGCCACAAGGGAGTTAGTTCTCGTACTGGATGTTCACTATCAAATCCCGAACAGTCCAGTATAAGTGAACATAGTAAAAAATGTATTAAATATGATGATTTTATTATTGTGGGTCAAAGCTCCGGTCCAAATGAATTATTGATCCAAGAAAATCTATTTATTAAACAACTTATTCCGCAGTTGAACAGCCAGTCCACCTCCACTCCCTTGTATCTTTCTTTTAGCCAATTGTTTTTGTGGACATTCTTTTAGTTTTTGTTCATCTCTTGCCCTGGTAGGTCGACCCCTAGTGCTCCTCAAATATTTTATTACTTTGTATTTCATTTATTTTTTCTTCTATTTGAACATTTAATTAGCATATGTGCTTTTAATTTCTCGTGTTGTTTTGTCAATTTTTAGTCTAATTTTGCGTATGTGCGCAGTTCAGGTTTTCATTTTAACTAGTCTGTAAATGATTTTTAGACAACTTGCAAATTCATATAATTTATATTGGTCATTATTTATTGTACAGACCCTGAGGATGCATTCAGCTGAATGCGAAACGCCTCGGAATAAATTGTAATACTTCATGATGTTTGTTCCTGCTCCTGCTCCTGCTCCCTGTGCATTATATATATATATATATATTAAAATTATAATATATATATTATTATATATATTATATAATATATATATTATATATCCAATGTAGTGAATCGTTCATAGGTAATACTGGATTTCGTTCAACATACGTGCTCTTGATTATAAGTGCTTAGATAAGGAATACGAAGGAAAGGGTCAATTCCGGATCAACATAATTTTTGGTGACGTTTATCTTGCATCAAGTCAAAAATTTAGATGCGGGCTGACTCACCCTGGGAAAATAGCCTCATGACTGTTGATCTTCAAAGTTTTAAAACATTTAGCCTTATATTTTATGAGTATTTATACTTGTTAAAAAGATCAAGCGCCCGTAACCCTTTTATCATATAACAGAAGAAACCTAGTTACGGTCTCTTCAGTCCTTCAATGTATATACATTCTAAGGCCACTTCAGCAAGCTATCATACCTACAAATATAAAGAGTAACAAATCAAACTGGTTTAAGATAAGTATGTAATTTCATCTTTTCACAATGAAAACTTGTGACTTAAGACCATTCTGTTAAAAGTTACGCTAAGGAAGGAAACTTTCATTATCATAAATCCTTCAGTGGTACTGAGGACTTTAATTATAGCTAAGAATGAAATATTGCAAGATTTTTTACTCGAGGTAGTAAATAAATCCACGTGCCATATATGTGTACAGCACGTTAAGGGACATAGCCCTACAACGTGTCGGGAAATTGAACATTTCCTCGAAATCATGAAAACAAGAGAATGTCAGCCAAACGTTTGGGAAGACGGTAGTTGGCAACTTCGATTTCGCAGACGTAGACGATTATCTCGGGGACAGGGGCCAATTCATGTTTTCAGACTGAGTAGAATATTTTATATTGTTAGGAAAGCAGAATGGCTATTGCATCATTTAAATGTGCGTGAATAGTTTTGGTAACCGTCCAGTTAAGTTTTATCGACACACATTATATCTATATAAAATATTATAGGCATCAGACTTTTTAGACATTTATAGAGAGGCTTCTCTATATTACTCTCTGTCCGACACACAAGAGAAAATGAATGTGAGGTACGACAGTGAAAAGAACCAGTTGGAAAATTAAAATAACGTTTCCCGCAAATCATAACGTTTTCAGGCCTTCTCTTTCTCTATAATTCACTAATGAAATGAGATGACTGGTGCCAGATTCAACTGCGTCAGTTCGTTGCTGAGCCCACCTATCTCATTTTCTCGTTTAGATATTCATTGATCAAGATGACTGACACTCCAAAATCCCTCCCACAGGCTTCCACACATGACCACTAATACCCCAAATACTCTTCCAAGACAAGGCTGGACTTGTTATACTTGACTCATTCAAACCTTCCCCATTCCTATCGAGGTATTGTAATTTATTACCAGTCTCATCTTTCTGCTGACCCCAAAGGATAAGTGACTATACAGCTTCTCTTGGTCGTAAAGGTTACTTGGTAAGTCACTAGAGCTACCAAACACATCACTTCCAGTAATTAACGTAAACAGTGACTTTATCAGAAAAGATAATTATGAAATTTCTTCCTCAATTTAATGACCAGATTTTACATACATACACACACACACACACACATATATATTATATCTATATATATATATTTTCTATATATATATATATATATATATATATATATATATATATATATATATATATATATATATATATATATATATATATATATATAAACACACACACAATTTCCTCACCTATACTCTTTTCGCACTCAGGGAGTGATGACCAGAATGCGATAGTTACCAATTATCAGCAAGTCATTTGGGCTGCTGATATTGTTAGTCTATTCACTTCTCAACCGTTAACAGAAGGATAACGACCGATTATTCTTTTTTTAACAAAAAGACCTTTATCACTTAGACCTTCAAATGAAATCAGGCTCTAGACTTGTTAGTGATGCACGACAGCATGACTTGATAACAGATAAATCAATATGTTAAATAAATTTACTTTCTTATATATTATGGGGTTGCGTAAATAAAACTCAATTAAAATCAAATACTTCAGATTTTTATTTTCAGTACATAAATCAAAACATGGATATCCCACCAGGCATGATTGCAGAACTTTTTCTTTCCGGTTTGTAAATCATTTCTATTTTTTTAAAGCTTTCCTTTTTTTTTAAATAAACCCAGGCATTGTCGAGGTCACGAGTTACCTGACAGAAAGAAAGAGAAAATCAAAGGAAGTGTCGCTAACGAAGTTCTCTCTTAAGAGGCAATAATTCAGTACAATGATTAAATGCGTATAAATAAAAATAAAAAAAATGACAAGTTTTTTAACAGTCGGCAGCACTGAACAGTTACAACTGATTCAGCAAACAACTGAATTTACTTTTTAAGATTTCTTAATCATTTTCGTAAATTCAATATAAAGCGAAACCGATGGCCGAGAACCTTTTATTTTTTATGAAAATATATGGAAGACTTAAAAAACATTAACGATGATGATACGTTTCCGAAGTTGGACAGTCCAGATTTCTCCCTAAAAGCGATAAAAAGTCATCTTTCTCCTTTGTAAGTAAAATTCAGAATTAACGCGAAATGCGTCACTGAAACAAGAGTGGAATATGATACGAAAAAAAAAAAGAAAGAAAGGTAACCGGACAAGTAAGTAAAGTTAGACACTGCGAAAATATACGGCTAAAAATTTCGACAAAAGAAACAAGAAAAATGAAGGCAGAGAGATATGAAAGTACATGACGTCATGGAAGGAATAACGCAACAGATGTTATTGTAATAATAATAAAAAAAAGAGAAAAGAAATCTTCCTAACTATAATGCTACTTCCAGCCTCTTCAATGTGAAATATTCAACTTCAAACGTCATGTGCAAAGAGATAATGAAAGAGGGAACTTTGCAAAAACTGCGGGAACACAAGGGGTGATAGTGGGTAGTGAGTGCACCATAGGAAAGAAATGAAGAGAAATGAAGATAAAAGATTCAGGATGAAACTCCAATGAAATCTTATAAGCTGCATCGTAGAAAATTAATCTACATCGTCGATTCAAGTACGAATAAAATGGAGTGTAAAAACGTCAAGAATGAGAGATATAAAGATAAAAAAAATGACCACAAGGCAACGTGCAAACTGAGATTACAAAAGTAAAAAATAAAAACACAAGAGATTATAAACAACTCATCATTAAAACGACTTTAAATTATAACCTAACAGCGGAATAAAAAGCAAAACTTGTACCAATTGCTCCCTGAAGAATAACTGAAAGAGGATCAAAAACAAAGCTCTAAAGAGACTCGACATGAGGCCAATGTAGTATTTCAAATGAGAGACAAACAAAAGACCTTCGTTGCCGCGTCTCTTGTCGTCTGGATTGATGGCGCGCCCACGCCCGCTCCGTTCGCTCCTCTTGGCCGAAAGTCATTATCGGAATATGATTCCGCTTCTTTCTTTTTTTCCCTCCCTCGAGAGGGATATTGGAAAATAATGAATACCAGATGAATGATTTATAAGCGTTGGACAAATCTGTTACCAAGGTTGTGAAGATTGCTTTGCTTATCAGCTGCTGATACCAGTTGGGAAATTGTGAAATAATACTTGATGCCAATATTCATACATACATACATGCATATATATATATATTATATATGTAGGATAATATTATATAATATATATATATATATATATACTTAAACAATATGTTATATAAACCATATGTTATACTGCACATAAAATATACGTAAATCTCATTTGGAAAATGAAACATCAACTTTGCTGCTTTGATTTCTCTGTATATTTCACCAGAATACGTTTAAAGATAGATATTTTTCTTTGTAATAAATAACGCCAAATATGCATCGTCCTCTTGTTGACATCTGTGCCTGTCTCGCTCTCTGGTTCCCTGTCTCCACCTTCTCTCATTCGCTCGCTTCATAACCTCCCTTTTCTTTCCTTCTGCCTCTCTCTTTCTCCTTGCTATTGGACATGCGTTTATCAAAACTCCTTCTTTTGATCTGTCCGCATTATAAAGTAATCTAACTGTAAGAGGTCATTCTTAACAAAATAATAAATATTTTTAAGTCCTGCAACTACTTCCTTCTCAGTTATCTCGAAATAACATTCAATGGAGATGAGCATCTTTACAAGGCATCTGTGGACCCACCCAAATGTAAGGATCTCCATTTTCATTTTCTTTTGAGGAAAACAGGTCTTGAGTTTGCCATTTCAGTACCCGACATTTTCTACTTCTTTATAAGGACATGTGAACTCAGGAGGTCTTCAAGCAATCTAAAGTACTGTACATTATGTATGTATACGTATATATGTGTATATATACAGTTCTTCTTATAGGATTTAGTAAATTATTCCTTTCTTGTCAACAGTTGTTTCTCACAATCAAAGTTATCAGTTCAATATACTTCCGTAGATCAGTGAATAAAATGCCTTTATTTTCATAGGTTCTCCAAACACTACCAGGTTGTCATGATCGACAAGACTTTCTTTTGACCAGAGAGACTTAGTTCCTACTTAGCAATGCCTCGTTCTTCTGACTGACAGAGCCACACAGTCACAGTCCAATGCAATCCCTCCCTAAGGGCCACTCCGCGAAAGAACAACTGGTCGACTCCTCAATGTAATGTTTTCACTTGATAACGACCACAGAAACAATCAATGTAGAGAATGTGAAAGTTAAAGAGGTGAAAACTATAATCATGGACTTTAATACACTTTTTCTCGTTACAATAAAGAACAGTCTTGAAATATATTACATAAAATATCGTAAACAAATAAATCATTTTTTAATCAATATAAATACATGTTAACGCTAACGATATAAATGTATTTTTAGAGCCTACATATTCAAACATCACATCACTTCATAAGAATGATTTTACGAAAGTCTGAGTGAGGAAATAAATATTTTGAAAAGATGAAAAGACCTGAACAACTGAAAATGAGAAAGAACCGAGATGAAATGAAGTGCCTACGGGAATCTGCATCAAACCCATTGCAGAAAAGAAGACTTGAACTTTGCTATAAATGACACACACAGAAAGAAACAAAAATGAGGATTTGTCTGGTGAACGTCAATTTATATGGAAATTAAGAGCCAATTACTCGTACAATATTAACCTCAAAAATGAATCCAAAAGTCTAATTTCCTGTCAAGCGACTGGCTACCGCCAATTGATCCCAAAAACTGAAATCACCTTTTTATTTTTTATTTGATTTTTTTGTACATGAATTTCCCAACTGGCCTCCAGATGATAACAATACGCATCAAATAATCATCAAATCAATCAATTATACAATATATATCATATCAGTACATTTATCAAATATACTTCCTTTATAAGTATATTTGTCATCTGGGCAGGATTATTCTACATAATAATGATAATATCGATATATGATATCTATGAATCATATCATATTTATAGGGAATATGGCATGTATTTACACAGATATATTTTATATGTCATGGCAGACTTTATCTTCTATACTGGAATCATATTCTTCTGTCATATTTATAGATATATCATATATTGAGTTATGCCTAATGTAGCAGTCTTTATGGTAAGTTATCCCTCCCCTTTTGTTTTCCACTGTATCATATATCTCCCTCTTCCTCTGTTTCTCTGTCTCGCTCTCTCTCTCTCTCTCTCTCTCTCTCGCTCTCTCTCTCTCTCTCTGTCTCCTTTCCCTCTTTCCGTCCTCTCGAAAAGCCCGTAAGGCTGCTTTACAAAGTAACTTACAAAAATATAGATTTGATAAATGCCATAAATAAATATCGACTACAGAGCTTCTCAACAGAGGTAGCGGTGAAAATGAAAGGCAGCGTCCCGGTTCTTCAGCAAAAGTCCGCATGACGTCACTGCGGGATTCCAAACACCGAAGTAAACTACCGACGCTCTTCGGATGGCATCATCACTCAGTAACAACCGACCTAGTAATGAAAGGGAAACGAACGCTTAGCATTAACGAACGAAAAATCGCTGCCTAATTGCGCGTGGCGGAAGTAAATATAGAAGATGAAGGGTCATTTCCAATGGGGTTCGTTACACACAAAACGAATCGGCAACAAAATGAAACTTGGACCACTGCAAATAATGCCTTGATGAAAGGTCGGCTCGTATTTCTGTGGATGCCATCTGAGAAGAATATTTAGTTTACTCAACTAACATTTGAGGTCGTGCAATGACGTCATGAGCGCACCGAGACACTGCGTTCCAATACTTAAGGGTAAAACAAGGTAATACTGAACCAGGTATCAAGAGAGAGAGGACGCATCGCCAGAAACACACAGAGACAGACACTACTCGAAGATGCTTTCCATTTGCACCTGCTTTGCCTTTCTACTGGCTACTCTGATCTTTCTATCTGGCTACTTGTGTACTGTCATCTGTCAAGTGGATAAAACTGCCATGAGGAGAGCAGAGCCAGGCTATTGGAGAAGGGATGGAGAAGAGGAGGAGGAGGAGGAGGAAGAAGAAGAGGAGGAGGAGGAGGAGGTGGAGGAGGAGGAGGAGGAGAAAAGAGGAGGGAGGCTCATGATAATGAAGAGGAGGAGGAGGAGGAGTTCCACAGCTTCGAGAGTAGCAAATCCGCCATTTGAGAGGAACAGTTTTAGCTGTCGAAGAGGGGGGAGGGGGGAGCAATACACATCTGGGGCCACCGCCCCCCGCACCACCACCGACGTGTCCTAAAGAAGACCGGGCTGTAGGGGGTGGTCTGGGGGGTCTAAGGCATCAACGCGGATGAACTGAGCGGAGGAGTAGTTGTTGCTTCAATTTAGATCCTGTGGGAGAGAAGAAATGAATGGCCATCAGTACCTATGCACACAAATGATGAAGAAATTAATCTATTAAAGCCTCATTAACAAACCAGTATAATTCTCACTTGCCTTCGTATTTGTGAACTTTAGATGAAAGTATTAGCATTATTTACTTAAGAACTAGTGCGAGACATTTGTACAGGAGAATTTTACATTCCTCTACTCAGCTGCAGCTTCTGTTTTGCCCCAAAATATGTCAGTGGATGTGAACACTTCAAGTTAATCAACAATGAATTAAAACATTGAGCATCAGGAGAATTCCTACAATATTGATTGCTTGATTCACTTTCACAGAACCGCTCTCTTACAAGAGACGTCTGGCTACACGTTCGGGTAAATAAGGATTTTTTATTTCCCAGTTGGTCATGAGACTTAACAAAGACTTCATTTCAAGTTGACTCAAGGGAACAATTACATATTCTTACGACAATACGGCATTCTGAATGGTTTATAAATCAGTGATCGGTCGAATCAAGTTTCAAATGCGGGTCTATGATCGCTTACTAAACCAACTTTCCATTACATGTGGTCGGGTAAGAAAGGTACGGAAATAGTTCGGAAGTCTCGTTCATTAAAGCAACGTTACCTTCATACTCGAATATAATGACGACAACGGAGAGCTAACACTACAGGCGAATTAAAATGAGTGTGACTGAGTAATACGAGAGGTGTGGTGCGCACTGATAATAATCATCAAGCTTTTAATGTGCCCAAAAATCAGATGGTTACCAAAATTAGGAAATAATCAACTCATGCGTGAAGGGATCTTCTTGCTTCGGTCTTCCACCATGGAAATGTCAATCTAACAATCACTAAGGAGGGATCTTATCATATGCCGATCACATTTAATCAGTTTCTCATTAGAAAACGGATTTTGTTTTTCAAAAGTGCCGATGCCCTTTGGAGTTATGAATATTTCCCTTTGACCATTAGAACGACAGACATATAGACAGTTACCGAAGTATCAGTGTATTTGCTAAATACTCTTCCGCCATATGGTGGTGTACCAGAGGAAAAAATCGAGATATCGCCATGATTTCAAACTTTCTGACTAGGTATAGCCTAATTTATAATCAATCGATAAACTGACTATCAACTGATAACCTATCAACTGTTACTGTACAGAATTTGTATAGGCAGCTCTCAAACATAAGCTCTGAGGCTTAGTGACTTTTCGATGGAAATAAAGTAAAAAACTTGTCAAGAATCAGTGATAAGTTTACAATATTTTTAACAAACCTTAGCATTTATCTCAGTGAAATAATTATGAAAAATAAGTAATATCAACAAGACATTAAAGAAATGTTAGAGTCCAAGAGGAGATTAATCGTTACTATTGAAGGCTATAAACCACATCATCGCCTGATATAGACCGCGAACATCATTAAAAATTGTTTCAAAAACCCCCACTTACTATCTCTAGAAAATTCAGATATATGTCTGAACATAAAAGAGCTACCCAGCAATGCTTTTAATGACACAAGAAGAAAAAACAAACTAAGGAATAAATTAATCGATAAATGGAAAAACCATTTATCAACTACAAAGATTTAGCATTGGGAATAGCTTAAGGCCAAAGCAACGAAAGATTAGTCCTGTTTCCTTGAGCATCTGTTCGATAAAGAATTTACGCTTGTGCTAATGATCGCAATATATATTCACCCTCGTCATGAGATGGAGCCAATTTTCTTCAATACCAACTAGCATGAATAAACGACGGGAATAAAAAGGAAAAATGAGGCAGCTCAGAAGCGACAGGGGAAACGCATTTCCCAAAAAAGCACTGCTCTTCAGACAATTCTATTCTGGTGCGAAACTCGCGATGAACGAATTCTATTCAAGGGCCTTCCCGGGTAAAATGGTCTCCTCCTGTGATGTAAAGGCGAACCAGACTTCGTTAGCACAATTCCGCCCCTCCTCCTCCTCATCCTCTACGCAAAGAATATAACGCGTTAAGGTGCAAGGAAAACAATTTGCATAGTTCCAATCAAACTCGCATTAATTATTCATGAAAATCAAATCGCGATGTCCACGTGTAGCACAGAAAGCTGCCGACTTTGCTGACAATAAACAGTCAAGTCCCACGACGGCGTTTCGTGAGAGTACAAGGGAGTTGAACGCTGCTAATTTGCTCGATTACACCAATTGAAAATCAGGGGAGAATATCCCTTCGCTGCAATGCCCCACACCACACATACAATTTCCCGTTTCTCGTTCAATAAAAACGACATATGGTTCACCGCTGCAAAATGCCGTTATAATATTCCTATTTCATGTTCTAAATATAGCTAGTTTTCGCATTACGCTACTTTTCTAGATAACATACCTTCTGCAGGATGTATTAAAAGAATCCCTTAGTAAGAAGAGTGCCATCCTACAATGGCATTTGGAATGAATGAAAAATCAAGGAAGTTTGCCCCATATTGAAGAACATTTAAAGGGATGACATACAATATATAATGGGCTAAGACTTTCAGGGTGAACATTTTCGATGAAGGTGGGAATCGACAAACCGGCAGTCAATTAAGGTATCTAATATTGCCAATAAATGATGCTCAAATGGCGAAGTGCTAGACCAACTAGCAGCAGCACTATTCATAAACTTTAAACTTTTAATAGATATATAATTGTGGCATCTTTCCACAGCATCTCGAGTCTTAACAGAGCTGAGACTGGGTCTGGAATCTGAGCAGTCTAGCATCTTGATTCTTGAGACTTGGGAACAGGAGCTCAAACTTGAAACACTTTTGAAAAGCATCTGGCACCTTAACTTTGAGCGCATCATCTCGGACCTTGAATTTTGGAACAGGAATAGAAACCAACAGAAGATTGAACAAAATCGCTCGTCCGAGTGAGGCGATGATATTTACCTATCCCCGGGGAGATGATCCTGACCAGGGCCGTCGCCTCGGAGCTGCTGTTGAACGTCCCGTTTGCCGATGGAGGTTAGGAGCTCCTGGTTGTGCCTTGCTCTCTGCATTTGTTGGCGCTGCTTCTTTCGCGCCATCTCCAGGTAGAGGGCTTCCCGGAGGACCTTCATAGAGGCGTCGATGGATAGGGACAGCCCAGAGGACCTTCGTCGGGAGAAACCATGAGGCCAGGCTCTCTTTGCCTGGCTGTTGGCGTTTTCGAAGTTGCTGTTGGTAATGCTGCTGGTGTTTGAACTATTCCTAATCTTCCTGATGGGGATCATACTGTTGCTTTCGCTGCCAGTAGCCTGCAAGGACACGTAAAGGAACCGGTTATTGGAAAATGCTTGCACAGAAACTCGATAATTATACACCAATTTTACGTGTTAATTATTAATAAGAAAATCTTAGCACGCAACAGATATTTAAAACGTGTAGACTCATACTTTCAGTAAAAATAAATACAAACGTATAACATGAACTTCCATAAAAAGAAACTGAATACAGAGAAAAAAGGTGATTTGGTAGGTCTAGCTTAAAATAAGAATTGAAATACAAAAAAGGAAAAAATGGGTCTGACAGCGTCGTCAACTTAGGTAATCTGTGAACTGATGACGTCACTCCAAAATAATAAAGAACAAGGTTCAAGCTGGAGCGGGACGAAGCATGTCAACGTTACTGTGCTTTCGGCAAGTTTGCCTGATTCCCACATGAAGAAGAGCTCCTAACAGTGTCTCAGAACTTGACGTACTATAGCCTCTTCCCCCCATCCTACCACCCAATCACATGAAACCCCTCCCTTCCCTCCCCCACACCAATCAAATGACTATTTAAAAATAAAAAAATAAGGCCAAATATACGTAGTAGGATCAAATTTGATATTCCGCTCGAATCCCTAAAATGACTTATTTTAAAACTTAAAATGTTTGTATGGCAGTAAGTAAACAAACCAGATTAAAATTTCAATATACATTTGATTAAAATCCTCAAGTATGATTTTGTTTCTATGTATGCGTACAAGCCTACGTACAGTATGTGCATCCTGCATTCTTTGGTTACCAGTTACAGTTGAATATTGAGCTGTTAAGTATAAGTCCTATACACAAGCTTACAGTAAAATGTTTGTGAATACAAGTGAAGGTTTAAAGTATAATGCCTGTGAATAGAAAATGTAGTAAAATGAGAAATCTCTGAGTGTATAACAACAACAAATATTCGGCAAGGATATGGTGAGTTAACCTACGCAGCTTAAAGGATAGATACGGTAGTGAATGAGTTGAAAAGAATTTACAATAATACAAAGACTATAAATGTTATAGAAAAGCCCACTTCATGAAGGATCAAACAAACCTAGCTTGGTAATCTAATTAAACGATCTAACGGAGTCTTAGATTAGGGTACCCACACCTAAGATACTAAACCGCGTCTAGGAGAGAGGAATGGATTCAAACCAAGTTTCGGACATATCACTCGTATGAACTCTTAACTTGTTCAAAACCTGCTCTTTTCCTTGCTTCGTTTATATATATTTTCAAATTCATACAGATGGGGTTAGTATGTGATTTTTAGGTAATGGAGATCTCTCTTGAGGTACAATAAAAATGGAAAGTATTGTACGTATATGTGCTCCAACAATAAATAGTTTACATATTTATGTATAAACAAGCATGCATACATACATACATACATACATACATACATACATACATATACACACACACACCACCACACAAACACACACACACACACACACACAACACACAAATATTATATATATATATATAATATATATATATATATATATATATCCTTTAATATCTAATTCGCTCTACCTCAGAATTAATATATTTTTCATATACATGCTTAACCGAAGGGTAATTTTTTCTCGATAATAGACTTTCCTGGACCTGGGCGCGACCCCATGGAGCCTTTCAAATCCAGGAACGTCAGTGAAGCTTTTACCTACTACATCACGGAAATGTGATATGACTTATATATTGGTATCCTATATATAATATAATAATATAAACAATAATATATTATATATATATATAATATTATATATATTATAATATATATATATATATAGACATACTGAAACCAGAGGTATACGCGTGCAACGCAAACGATCATCGAGCAACAAGAGTGCAGCTCACTAATAATTTCCAGAGAGTATAATTTTGCAAACCTTCGCTTCATATCCCCGGTAATTGCAAAATGAATTTCTGCCTAATAACCTGGAATAGCTCTAAAAACCAGCTCTTTTCATTTCTGTTATGTTCTAATGATGCTCGTATTACAGGCAATGTTAGGTTGAGCAAAAGGGCGCATGAAATCTGTCAATGTTCGGTCGTGTTTTCTTCTGATCTCGTCACTTCACTTTCCGACCGAATTTCCCTTTACTGGATTTATATTAAAGGGAAAGGAATTCTCAGGAAGTTTTATCTAACGTTTAATGAAATTATATCCTTCTCTCATTCTTACTTTCTTGCAATAAATCCAATCAATCTGGTTAAGAGAAATTCATTGAAGTAAAGAAATAAAAAGTGATTGATTTAGATACACGAGAAAATAAATACGCAATGAACAAATGACTACAATGCCACTATAAAAAACAAACAATAAAATATTAAGGAAAAATAATGCTGAGTGAAAAGAAAACAAAGAAGACACAGACAAAAATAAAAAGAAACAATCAGTTCTAAAGAAGAGACTTAATGATAAATATTGTATTATTAGCGCAATAAATATAAGAATAAAAAAATGATTACTGACATCCATAAAAACAATTACAAAATGAAATGCCACACAAAAAGCCGAAGACAGGTCTCCGACAGAGTGAGTACCAATGAGCATCACTAGATTACGACTGAATTGGACAAAACGTGAACCCATAAACATTCCACACAGCAGAATCTATCTAATAATGATCATCCCTGTCCCTGCAGTGTGGCAGGTTAAATAACACTTCAGCCGGACAGATAATTAGTAACGACATGGGGCTGCCACAGGGCCCCCTACCCGCTGCTCTTTTTGAAATGAGAGTTATGATATACGAGTACCTGGACTGAATTCCATCCAAGATACCTCAATGAGGGGGGCTACCTTTCAACTGTATCATTTTACTGTTCTAATTTGGGATTTTGCTTTATTTTTAGATTACGCTGGCCTTGTACCATCAGCACGGGCTCCTGTTCGTAAATGTAACTCGTTAGCAACAAACTCGAATTTAGGGAATGTTTTTCAAAATTGATCAGCATTGCATCTTCCCCTTCTTAATCTAACTACACAAAAATATCAACCAGCCAATCTTTTTTACTGAAAAGAGATGGGTTAATCGCTACTCGCTCTATCAATATATATGTCTTCGTTTCTACTAATCTGCTATATTTTTTCCTCAGCAATGAATCGCTTCTTTTGAAATGAGAGCTCTACAGTGACAAAAGAATAAGGAGCACGAGGACAATGACCCAACCACAATATTCGTCACACATGCCATACACTTCAGTCAACGATTCTTTATACATCCTCAGAACCTCAGTGTAAAAAATGCCATCAAACATTTACATAAAATCACGCAATTAATTACCCGTCAAAATCACGCATGACTATAAACGCCCATACGCTTGAGTTTTCTCATTTTAACACGAAGTCTTTTTTCCTCTCTTTCTTTCTTTTTCACGTGCGTTAATTGCGCATCTGTTTCAAAGTCATTAGAACCCTCAACACTTCAAAGGCCGGCAATAATTACATTTTCGAATTCATTTTATTCGAACTGCTTTTTATTAATACTGATTCACTCGGTTTCTATATTCACGCATTTGTTACTAAGTTGAAATGATTCTGGTAGGAACCACGAACCGGAAAATGGATCTTATGATGATGTTGATAATGCGTGATCACAAACACGAAAAAAAAGTCACGTCTATGCTAAACAAATTTGTTCAGATTTTCAAGGATAAAATAAAATGAAAAGTTTTCAAGGACTGGACAAGAACACGATACGCTGTGAATACCGAGAAACTTTAGAAGAAATAAAGTTTGGAAGAACATTCAGTTGTTATTGCATTAATCTTGGGTAACGTTAGCCAGGAGAAACAATTTTAAGCTCATCAGTGAACTCATCTCGTCGGGAAAACGCTTCCAGTATAATTTCATTCTTATATAACGGTCACCTGGTTCTACTGTCTACAAAGATGCATTATCCTAATTTAAATTTTTCATCGCATATATACACATTATAACATACACACACACATATAATTATATGTTCACTTACATATATTTGCGTGTGCGTGAAGACAATCATGGGCTACGATGAACAACCCATTTACCTCATAACTGCAATATTATACATATATTCGTTATATCAAAGAACGACCTGTTCAGTTCCACTTGGACTCTTCTCGCAGTTTGATGAACTTCTTCTTTTCCCAAACCCTCCCCTCCTAGGTAATATTTCACTTAAATCCCCAACTAACGTTTCGAGATATCTTGAGGACAGTCAGACAAACGTACTTCGAAACAGAATACATAGCAAACATCCAATTTCGTGACGGGTGCGAGTTAAACATTTATGCTCATCTTATTTCAAGATGAAAGGAAGACGAAGCAAAAATTGCATTCAAATCTTATATCCAACACTTCGTGACTCGTAATAACATCGCCAAATTTTCGACCACCAACATCCAACCAAAATCGGCCACCACCATCTACAAACACACCCGCACCACCCCGGCCTCCATCCACACAGCGGACCCTAAAAAAAACGCCCCTCCTAATAAGACTGGAACGCAACAGGCTGCGGGTTTTAAATGATGCGACCACATTCTCTTGAATAAATCTCTGGTAATATTCGCCTGGATGCCCTAAGGAGGAATGCTATCCGACCTGTGTATGCCCCTGAACGCGCAGGATGTTTTCGTTCCGAGTTTGTGAGCAAACGCCCGCACGGCTTTCATCACCAAGTTCCTCCACCTACTGCAGACAATAAATGGATGATTTAGAAAAAAGGATCAAATCGTAAATGTACATTTTACCTTGTTCGTACCATATAGATTTCATTTAAAATAAAGAGATAAACTTTTATTGGACAATTTTTTAGACTGAGTGACAATTCCAGGTTGACCTAAAATCTCACGCCCACGTCAAATGCAGTAGTCTATTTCGCCAACCAATGAGGCATATAAAACCTACGTCATAACTTGATATGAATCAAAACGTTGCAATAATTTTTTTTCCGTTGAAAGCACCATTTTGTGGACCAATCAAAAGAGAATAGCCTACAGTCAGTCATTATGCTGCAATCCAACTGAACTCATTACAGAGCTATGACCCCCTTGATGGTACTGATACTGTCTCTGGACCTGCCATGAAAGCAGAAAAACGCCACTAATAGAAATGATCTCATAAGTGAATCTCTGGATAAATCAAGTACAAGGTAAACATGAATCTTAGATACAAAGCAACAAGTAACTATTGTAGATTCCCATTAACCGTGCATTTGATCTCTATGCCAGTCCCTTACGACGCTCCTGATTGGCTGTTAATAAGCCAATCACAAGGCTAGAAACTCACACTGAGGGACCTGGGGAAACCCGAACAAGCTGTAAGGTCTGTAAGGTGTACGGTCTCTCGAGCGAGTTTACATAGGTAGGATGTATGTTCCACTTCTTCCGAGGGATACGTCTTTCAAAAGTATCCCTCAGGAGAGATGGAACATACAGCATGCCTATGTAAACTCTCGAGAGACTGAGAGTTTCCAACCCTGTGATTGGCTTATCAACAGCCAATCAGAAGCGTCGTAAGGGACTGGCCTAGATATCAGATGCACGTTTGATGTGAATCTACTATAGTTCTCATCAAAATTGCTTATATATTCATCACATTCAAAGTAATTTAAAAAAAAACACAACACCGGAAAAATAATTATTCAATCTAAGTAACGAGTTCAATTAATTCCCGCAATTAAATCCAATAAAAACCCCACGAAGTAAATCTTAAAAAAATCCAAAACACATCATCCTGAAAGAATCTTTAATGGGTCTTTGCCCCTGCATTTCAGGGGGGCGTTTGTGCCGCATGATCAACGTCACGGGTGTCCATCCATCCATGGCAGATCTCGAAGTTATAATTACCTTGCGGGAAGTTGGCTTTTAAAGAATGGCAACTCCGGCGGCTATTCTGGTCCGCGGTGAAGACGAAATTTCAAATTAATTATACTTTCAGGAAGGAGGATTTAAAAACCATAATCAATTTGGACATCTTCGTATCATCAGCTGACTGAGCCATTCTGGAAACTTCCTCAACATACTGATGCAAAAAGACTACATTATATATGCACGTACGCAAACACACACATACCACGCGCACTGCTTATACCTCGACGTTTAATGCATTGAATTTTTTTACGTACAATCTAGTTTTGAGTACGAGTAGACAAATGATTAAGAAAATATTAATGAAAGGAAGACGAAGCAAAAATTGCATTCAAATCTTATATCCAACACTTCGTGACTTCGTAATAACATCGCCAAATTTTCGACCACCAACATCCAACCAAAAAATTGGCCACCACATCTACAAACCCCCCCGCCCCCCCCCACCCCCCAACCGCCCTCCACCCCACACAGCGACCTAAAAAACGCTCCTAATAAGACTGGAACGCAACAGGCGGCGGGTTTTAAATTATGCGACCACATTCTCTTGAATAAATCTCTGGTAATATTCGCCTGGATGCCCTAAGGAGGACTACTATCCAACCTGTGAATGCCCTGAGCTTGAATCTTAAAATGTAGAAGTTAACCCCCAGTTATGTAACTACAAAAAAGACTAAAAGGGGCAATCGTGCAGATTCTCAATAGCTCGCTCTCTGTACAGTTTTATCTTTAAAAAATACATATAAATACAGTTACATAACTGTGGATTTATATCTCAATACAACTGATTAAAAATTCAATTAAAAGTTAATCATTTTGTCTTCTACCTCTCATTTATATTTTCCCCTGGAGAGCTGGCTTCAATATACTCAAGTGGAGCCTTCGACATCGGGATGTACTCAATTCTATCTCCTATTATCGTTTTTCAAATGCATCGCGACCATTCATTTAATATATATATATATATATATATATATTATATATATATATATATATATATATATATATACATATATAATATATATATATATATATATATATATATATATATATATATGTGTGTGTGTGTGTGTTGTGTGTGTTGTGTGTGTGTGTGTGTGTGTGTGTGTGTGTGTGTGTAAGATTTTTAATCTATTTGCATGGAAGTCCATGAGCTCCTAAATACTAAACACCGGTTCCAAACTGGTACATAGTTGCCACTTTCCACGAGGAATTTAGCGTGATTCATTACAGATAGCAAGTATGTCGTCTTCCCTGTGCGAATTCCAGTGATTTTCAGACTCGGGGCTGTGATTTCATGAACTTGAAATCGGGAAGGTCGTACCATAGACGGTATAAAAATAACCCTACATAGAAACCGTATTCTTCTTTAAACTAGTTTGTAACCGCATCGTTTGCCGTTTTTGAGAACTTTGGATACTGCAAAGGAGATGGGAAACATACAGATTATTTTGTGGTATTTGCAGATGCTGTCCCTCTACATTTTGGGACTGATCAGGGAGCCGGAAAAAAAAAAACCTTTCACACTCATCTTAAAAGAAGCCTTTACATATCAAAACAATTGAAAGAAAAAATATACATGTTTAACATTATTTCCATTGAAATAAAACTATTATTCCTTTAAATGAATACGGCGTTTTATTCAATTCCGTGAATCAGCTTTATATAATTACCACATCATTCATATCGAGAAAGGTACTGATAGACAACAGAAAAAAAGAAGTAATGACTTAGGATACTGATGGAAACTCACTCTACTATATATATACAGGTCATGGAAAGAGGTAAGGACCAGAGCAGAGGGCCACAATTGGAGGGTAGTAAAGGTGCCAAACAGGGGTAAGGGGAAGGGGGCACCGATACTAAAGAGGCCAGCACGGAATATCAAAGGCTTAGGAGAAAGTGACAGGTAACCCAGTTTCCTATGGCGGGATCCGCAGCCCTCGTCCTAACTGCCTTACCTCTACCCCTTTTACGAGTTTCTCACTCGAATTAAACAGAGAGAGAGAGAGAGAGAGAGAGAGAGAGAGAGAGAGAGAGAGAGAGAGAGAGAGGCTACTCTCCACTTACAGACCTAGCCATATTAGTGTGCACTTCCCTTTATGACATTGCGCCTCACCTTTTCATTTCCAGCTGAAACTCGGCCAGCCTAAGTTATGATTAAAATGGGCCTTTCTTGACTTCTATAATACCGAGTAGACCGGTAGGTGTAAAACCTACTTCTCACTTCACACCAAACCACGATGAACAATTTTACTACTCTCTAACGTTTCTCAACAATTAACTGTTATTCGTGGTAAACAACGTCTCGTCCCCAGAGGTCAACTACAAGCTGGAATCCATCTTGGTTAGTTCAGTGCGCGCCAAGAAAATAATTATGATAATCACATTGTGCGCAAAAAGTAGCAATAAGTCATTATGTTCTGATATCGCTAAAAATATGTTCATCGTATTTCTGGAGGGATTTTATATGTATTTCATACATAGTACATATGGCTATTAGGTATTCTTATCAATCTAGGACTTGTTTCATATGCATGCCGATATTTGACCGGTTATGCGAATGTCTTGATTTTCTTTACATATATTCTAATCTATTTTCATTCCGTTCATTTCCTTTTTCATACCAATCTTTTATTTGTGCTTACTATATATATTTACCTTTCTTATTTCTATTCGTCTTGGTTCTCTCTCTCTCTCTCTCTTCTCTCTCTCTCTTCTCTCTCTCTCTCTCTCTCTTTCTCTCTCTCTTTCTCTCTCTCTCTCTCTCTCTCTTTCCAATGCATATCGGAAAAGACAAAGAAAACGGGGCGAAAGAGGGGCGGCGAGACGTTATTGTTTAGGTATCATTCACGAGACCGAAACAAAGAAAGAAGTGTTCAAGCGGAATGACCTTGAAAGAAACAAGGGAATAATGAATTGTCTATATACGCACCTAATGCAGCTCTGAAGTGAACGCGGTCCGATATATATAAATATATAAATACACACACACACACACACACACACCACACCACACACACACACACACACACACACACATATATATATATATAGATATACTATATATATATATATATATATATATATATATATATGAGGATGCGACTATAGAGTCGCTAAATGTTCGGAAAAAATAAATGGTAACCCGAGTACGATGCCTTTCCCTATGGTTCCCCTGAGAGAGGTACCTCTATATATATATATATATATATATATATATATATATATATATATATATATATATATATATATATATATATATTATATATATTATATAATGTGTGTGTATTTATGTAATTTATGTATGTACGTATGTGTGTGTGCTTTACGGCCGGTGTAAAATATGCTCGCACTTACATATAGGTATTAAACATTTTATTTTCCTTTGCAATACTCTCTCTCTCTCTCTCTCTCTCTCTCTCTCTCTCTCTCTCTCTCTCAATGGAAAACAGCGTCACTGGGTGCTGCTGATAGCTTACAGAATCTGTTTGAAACGGAAGCAGAAAAGGCAGACCGCACTGTTTTTTGAAAGCGCCATCAGCGAGCCAACAAAAGGGGAGCCAACAGGCCACTGGGCTTTGGAAACAGTTACATAACATGAACTGACCATTAACGCCCAACAGTTATTACAAGTCGCTCTACCTCCCGTTCTGACAGCGATCTTTCTGAGCTGACTGTAAATGAGATTTCAGTTGAAAAAAGATTTGAATGCCTTGTAGCGACCCCATGACGTGAATGAATAAATAGTCCAGATTTGTTTAATGGATTATCTTAACATTCAACTTTCAGCTCATGATTGTTGTCAAGCGTTTCTGATCTGTCCAGAAAAACATAATTATAATAAATCAACAGACTAAATTTTCAAGTTCACGAAAGTGTTTTCCTTGTCTCTGAAATAAGGACGGAGCACTATCAATCTGGAGACAGATTATTTTGGTCTCAATTATCTATTTGAATCTACGGAACCATGATAGCAAATGTCTCCTGCATTTCTGGGAAGAACCGTTAATATTAAAAAAGTTCTGGGAAGGAATTTTAGTATTCAAGGAGAAGTCCAGTAGAAAAATCTCCCTGACAGTCGCGCTTGGACCCATCTACAAAGTATAATAAGTTATTCCTTAGATAGACACTAGCGGCGCCTCTTTAATATGTTGATGAGAAGCCACCAATGACGCTGTGAAATAACCTGTCGACAACGAATTCTTCAACCTCCTCTCAGCACCATCTCCTCCAAATCAGCTTCTGGGCGAATCCCAAACTGTAATTAAGTTTTGCTACGCACACAGTCACCCTTCCACAGAGAGCCATAGAGACATTTCAGTAAAAATCAAAGGACGTCACTGTAGAGCCGGAATTTGGATACTGAGTAAAGTAAAACATTTTAAGACTTGTTTTGAAGATGTAATTATGTCAAAAACGTTACCACAATTACATAAAAATGTTGAAAATTTCATAGAAAGTATTTTCACCAATGATTAATCGAACGACGAAGCAATATCTTTTGCATATATAATTTCATTACTATTTGTTGAGTGGCGTCGCAATGACTACGATCTTCAAGGCCGTTCTACATTATAATGTAAAACAGTAAAATGCGTTCGACACAATCGAGGATATTTTCATGAAATCTCAAATTAAATCAGATCCCTATTTCAAAAGCCAGTGTCCTTCAATATGCTGTTTTTATCGTCGGACATCAAAACATACAAAAATAAATAAGACAACGATACGTATCAAATGAATGTCTCAAAAAACAACGCTAACCGGTACGGGAAAAAGCTTTTAACGATCAGGCACTCTAAATATAGAACAACTACTGACGTTGTGCTACACCTCATCCTTTAAAAACAACAAAGAAAATACTATCTATTTCCACATATGGCCCTGTATCTATTTACCGCTCTAATATACACAATATATATATATATGTGTGTGTGTGTATATATATATATGTATATATATAATATATATATATAGAACTTTTGGCGATTTCTCTTTTCTTCGAGAGGGAGTTTAATATGAAAAGGTCCAGTCATATCCTTACTCGTATACTACTACACAAGACAACAACTAATGTTTAAAGCTACACTTGGTGGTGTAATCTGTGGTGGCTGTGGCCAGTTTTGTATCTTCAGACAAAAGCAGTGACAATACTTTTATGAATTTCCAGTTACAACTTACATTCTGTTCACTTACTTTAACAAAATTGAAATGCTATCGACTGAATTCTCGTCCTGAATAATACAGATTATTTCAAAAAGGCTTTTTAAAGCTAGGAATGCATGTACTAGTAGGGGTGGGAAATAACTTAACAGTACAAAACAAAAAGTCGACATTAAATGTTCCATCATCTGACCGAAGAGCTAATTTCGATACTAACATCAATTATTCTTCAAATTCGTGTAAACAAATATAAAATCACCCATCATCATTCCGCCAATAGGTTGGACATGAGCCAAATGAATTAACGCTTTATTTATTTCTTGAGCAATATCTTTCAAATTAAAAGAGCACATCAAATGCAAAGGGTCAACATGAGCAGCAACACAATTTAAAAATGCTGATTAAACAACATTCCAGTATCAATTATTTTAAGACTGTTAATGAATTAGGAACCCCACTCACGATCTGTCTACAACTAATCAGAACTACACAAAGTAATGAAAAAGAATTTCTAATAATGCCACTCATTCCTGTTTAGTGTCAGACTCTGCTAGCTGTAATACATTGAGATTGCTAGAAAAGTCATAATCTTCTCAAAGATATGTCAAACCTAGGTTAGCTATAAAGAAGTTAAGGATGAACTGAAATTCTCGAAAAAAAAGAGTTACTTCCAAAGATGCCTTCAAAGTACAGATTTATACACTGAGGGTTTAACACTCCTGGAACAATGAACGTTCCAGCACCGTGTCAGAGAAATCGACTTTTCTTCCAAGTACAAGTATACTTTCTGGAGGAAACAAGACTACAGCAGACACCTTGGCAAAGCCAGTGGTTCATCTCTCGACATCTATCCTAATCCAGTTAAATGCTCCAAATTACATCACACACTGTGGATTAATCGAATTAACAAAGGTAGTCACTGACAATCCAATTCACTTGAGTGACCTTGATCTGTAAGTACTGAGACCGGTAGCTAATTGTGATACCTCTGGTAATAAAACACAAAAGGTATGGAAAGGTAAGGAAAAAGTGATTGAAGACTATATCATATATATATATATATATATATATATATATATATATATAATATATATATATATGCAATATAAAAACACTGTGTCGTGCTCTAAGAAAATCAATAGAGGGATCCACAATAATATCCCTGTTATCTAGATTAATATGTTTATACAGAGCTTAAAGCTTTCGTCCATCCTCCTGTGGACTTGATCACTAAGCAAAATCTTTGCTTAGTGATCAAGGTCCACAGGAGGATGGACGAAAGCTTTAGCTCTGTATAAACATATGATATCTAGATAAACAAGGATATTATTGTGGATCCCTCTATTGATGGATCTATATAAAAGATATATATATATATATATATATAAAGCACAGACACTCGCACGCACGCACATACATAAACATGATTTACAATCAACGATTAGAGCTGTGCAATCTATTCGAGAAACATCTGAAGGAATAAAACATCCAAATTCCTGATGAAATGGAAAGGACCAAGTACATTTCCGGCAAAGATACATCGTTTATTACATACATACATACAAATGTAACACACACATATATATATACATGCGAGAGAGAGAGAGAGAGAGAGAGAGAGAGAGATTCTAAATCATAAATCACCATCATAGAACAACAGGGAGCCAGAAGTATAATATTGGAATGTGCGTGCGTGTGCACTGCATGTGCTTCTTGGCGAATTTCCCCTCACTTCCCCTCTCTCTCTATCGACAACTGATTGATGTTCTTATCTGACCCGTTTTTAAAGGGAGAGACAAAAGCTCGATTCCCCCACAATATTATCATCGTCATTTTGATGGCTAGATTTCTTACTCCCTCGCAGTAAAATACCCTTAAATATACTTGGAAACAACGTTACGTGTCCGTAATAAATGAAGGATGAGACCCATGAAAATTCATCCTATATCTCAATAATTAATATAATTAATAATAATAATTAATAATAATAATAATAATAATAATAATAATAATAATAATAATAATATCTCCAGAGCATAGAATGAGTGAAGAGAGAGCAGAATGAATATATATTATCGTGTAAAAAAAACAATTTCAAGCAGTTAATTTTAGTACTAATTTGATGCTAAAAAATCCTTGGTTTTTAATAGTAAGAGATCGTGACAATAATAGGTACAACATAGAGCACTTACTTTACAGCAAGACAGAATTTACTTCTGGTTTTTACTACTGAATACCATACGTCGCTCACATCTTGCTGCAGACTTTCAAGGAGAAATGTGGATATCCTAAGAAAGCCTAATAGAAGATATCATTTAAATAAAAGCATGCTACTTTATATGTAAAACAAAGCCTGATGCAACAGAATTTACCTCTGATCTTTGTACCGATAAACTCTATCCGTCTTTTGAAAGTCAATTAAATATGAAAATAAGCAGTGTATGAACTGAAACTGTGTTCTACGGCTAACAACTTATTGCTTGAAGACCAACAGTAAAAACGTCACGAAGATAAGCTAGAAAAATAGGAAAATACATCACAGGCATATCCTGCTTATAAGCAATATCGGCAATCGATAAAGAACACGGTCTTTCTAAGCAACACACATGAAGTTCGCCAAAATTCATATAATTAACGATTGCATATCCAATGTGCGAGCAATATTTGTATTTAAGAGAAACAATCACTGGTCTCCCAAAATACCATTAAGCCAACAAAACAGAGAAGAAGCACTGTTTATCTTCTCTCTGGAGAAAGGCCATAAAACGTTCACTAATGAACAACACTGACATTAACGTTTGAAAATGTATTGCCTCCAATAATGACGCTTCTTTCCAAATTACATTTCAGAACATTAGTTTCTGTAAAAAAAAAAAATGTATGTATGTATGTATGTATGTATGTATGTAAAAAGTAAGAAAAGAACAACACAAATTATTTCTGAAAACTAAGTACGACAAAAAAGGGCAAAGTTTATAAAGTCTGCTGGAAATGACGCCAAGTCGATTGGACTGAAGGAAAGGTGCGGCGGAAACCACTTTGGCAAAAGTAAGGATGCAGGATATATATATAACTCGTAATTGCGAACAAAGATGCTGGTGCGGCAAGAAGTGACACAGAGAAAGCTGGATGTGAGATTGAGAGAGAGAGAGAGAGAGAGAAAAGGGTAATATTACAGCATGAGGGACCATGAAGGGTTCATACTCCCACAGCCTTGGGGACTAAACATAAGCTACTAAGTGTGCCGCTTCTCACTTAGTGTGAAATGCATATAGAAAAGATACGATTTGTTTAGCTGACAGCATGCGAGAGGGCATTCAAATAGCATTACGAGTGCAACATTCCATAATATTCTTTCTAGACTGTTTTAAAACCTTTGTTTTATATAGATTCCTCAGTAACCGGTAAAAATGAGATTCCTCAGTAACCGGTAAAAATGAACTAACTACTCAACCAATTTCGATATACAGAAAAATACTTGTCTTTCTGTTAAGCGTAACATAAAAACTTCGAATGTTTGAAAGGTGAAAAATTCACGAGCATTTTCAATGTGACTATATTGACTACGTCACACTTAAATAAAAGAACCGCCATTAAACTCTCATCATTTGACCATTCTCTCTCTCTCTCTCTCTCTCTCTCTCTCTCTCTCATTTTAATATAACGTGTCACTGGCAGTCAAACTGCTTGGGCAGAAAGTCTCCAACAGCCATAGATATTACGTGGCATTACTCCTCTCTTGAATTACTACACTAGAGGGATTCCCAAATATTTCTCTGGCTTATGGCCGTCAGTAATATTATGACCTTTGACTCGCACGCACGAACTATGCATTATTAAATAATAAGCGTCCCAAATTGGATTTACCCAGCAGGTTTAAATTGCAATGACCTGATAATATAGTTTAATGTCAAACAACAAATTCATCTTTTTTTCTTTTTTCTTTCTCTCATAACAGGAAATATTCTACATAACGAAAAACGATCTCCCAGATTTAGACAAACAATTGCAATCCTGTATTCTCAATGATACAAGTGTTTCGATATTGAAAGATCGTGCGAGAGACCTTTACACAGAAACTGGTCCTTAAGGAGAAAAAAATCTTCGCTGGAAACTTATAATTACAGCTGATCCTGAATTACGTGACGTGAACAAATATGCAATAACGTACAACAGGAAAGGTGACAAAAGATCAGAAGACAAATATAATGATTTTGAATAATAAAATTAAAAGGGAGCTAAAATAATTCAATGAAATACATTACTTAACAATGCAAGAACAATAAAAAATCACAAGCCATGAGGAAGAACAGGTAGAAGAAACGGTACGACCTTTATATATCCAAACCTCGACAGACATTACTTATATGAGATAATCTGAAGAGGAAACATGTGACAGTAAAGTCGCATTTGTACTAGATGTACGATTTACCAATAGTTGATTTGATTTTGCAAAATATCAAGGGAACAAAGCATCATGACGTGTAACAAAGATATATATAGGTCACAATATGCTTGCAAAGTCTGTAATTCCGCTTCGATAATCACAAAATAACGTATAGGTAGGAAATATAAGATATTTACGTGACGCAAAGAAACACATTTTTGTGAGATGAATATAAAGCGACAAAATGAATGCCAAAATAATATGCCACACACAGGCTGTATACAATCTTCACTCCAAAAAAAAGAGGAAAATAAAACTGTATTTACTCCTATAAACCACTTGCAACGTTTGATTACAAATATTTGTGGAATCTCGTTTACTCAGACAGGGCCAGAATAAATAAAACACCAAATTTACGCCCTAGCTGCTCGTGTCAATATAAAGCCAATTAATTTTGTAATTGATACTACTCTATCGCAATACGAATACTGTATATCCCCTAACTCTACGGTGTTTGAGGCCCATATTTCACTGCAGTCGTTATTTACAACAATCTGCCCAGGGAAATTAGTAAATTATTTCTTTTTTTTTTTTAATTCAATAGTCAAACAAAGAAAAAAGTGAGAGGTTAAAGATAAACAATCGCTGCTCGATGTGGACTCGACGGCGGCAGAGGGAGAAAAGTGAACAGAAAATGGTGATGGTGAAATGGTGAATGATGAACAGTGAAGTAGGCGTCACGTCTTGTGAAATATAACGCAGTTGTGAGGTGAAGACGCTTCTGTCCAAAACCTCTATAAAAGGAGAAAGAGAGAGAAGTAATGACAGTTTACAAGATGAGGAACAGTTGGAACTTGGGCGTGTTAAGGTGTATGAATAAGTCACTCAACTCTGAACGTGGGCGAGACTAAGAAACTGATACCTCGTCTCTCTCTTATTGACTGATTTTAGAGCCAAGTTTTGGATTTACTTTATTTTAGTCAGTGGCCCCAGTTGACTCTAGTGTAGCAGCTCATTCATTAAGGTGGAAGCTATATCCAATCCAAGGGAGGATGCAGTAAAAATACTACTACACAAAGCTGGTTAACTTAGAATACATTGTCATTTAAATAGGATAAACTTGTTCCTACGGAAGATTTAGAACCACAAACACCCTCGGCGCATGTTACCTTAGACTACACTATAATTACAATATATATATATATATATATATATATATATATATATATATATATATATATATATATATATATATATAGAGCTTGTTAACTCACTTTTCACATGAAAGATGCACAAAATCACGAATTCTGAAATAATTCCTAATAACTACTTAAGTGAAATAGCCTTAATAGTGCCAAGCACTATTGGGTGTTCGGGTATTGAATTACCGATATTTCAGCGATACTGAATAAAATAACTTTATGAACCCAAAGAAATCATCAATAATAATCTATGACTGATTTAGTCTTTAACTTCACTGCTTGTACAGACTCAGAAATATATTACATACAGGAACTTACAAAAGCTATACAGAGTGATACAAGGCTGAACAACGCGTTCAATGATACTTATGAGAGTAACTAGATACAGCTCGAAGACGAATAAAGTATCAGAGCTCTTCCTCTTTCTATAACAGAGACTGAATTGTCATTACTTTCTATTACTGGTAACAACATTATGAACAGTTTAAGAAACACCATTAGAGAGAGAGAGAGAGAGAGAGAGAGAGAGAGAGAGAGAGAGAGAGAGAGAGAGAGAGAGAGAGGGCGTCGTTATAAATGGCTATTTCTGAGCAATCTCGTTACCCACAATAAACAAAATTAAACGCAGCCTTTTGCTAAACTTACCCCCGAACATTTCGTTTCAAAGAAGACCAATAACACATAGAAAATAAACATGGCTTAAAAAAGAATTTTTTTTTTTCTACATTTACTCCCCGTAAAAGAAAACAATATTTTGAACACGAACCAAAAGTTATTTATGGAAATATATCTTTTCTTCATCTCCGTCATTAGGTTTTCTTATTTAGATCTCTGCGAAGCCATACCACAGATCTTTTTCAGAACAACGTCCCAAAAGAGCCAAATAACATGAAAGAGAAAATGTGCTCAAAGGATTCCCTAAAAGAAAGGAAGGCGGAGAAGCATTACAGAATTCTGAGACTGTGATCATTCATTTTTTTTTCTCATTTTTATAAAACTGGTCAACTACAAACAACGTCAATGTCGTTGTTCACTAAAGAATTCCCTTTTCTTCCAACATAATCCAACCCACTGTAAATTCAAATTTTACAACGATTATTGTTTATAAAAGATAAATTTACAACTCATTTAAGTGTATGACTCAAAGTAAAATAATTAGATGACTTTAGATTATTATATGACTATCATATGATTAAAACCCGGTCTCATATCTACACACTTGACATGTACTTCTGGAAACACAGAGGAGCAGAATGAAATCATTGGAAGAGATAATGATTTCAGTCATTTGAGGATGAAGAAAAAATTTTCGCATCTTCTAGGCCTCCATTTTATAGCTCCTCGTAGGATCTGCTAGTATGTGAAGCCCCAAATAGCATCATGTTCCAAAGAGAAATGACTCAAGAGCAGATGTGGACAATGACACTGGAGTGATTAGTGAAAAACCGGAATGCTACTGAGTTGACTTCCCAATGAATGTAAATCCTGGATATGACAATATATCCTAAAGCGACACGTGTAAGTCTCAAAGACACCTTGAGTAAACAAGGGAAAATGCTGTAGATATAATTTATCTCTAATTACTCAATGTCCGATGTTGAATATGAGTTATATTAAAACTTACTGCTTCTAAAAATGCTTCCAAAAATGTGACTATGTTCTAAGAGCTGATTTCAGTAATGAAAGACTTTGGGCAAGGACTTCCAAAGAACTGTTACTCTTTTCATCGCAAGATATTTTCAAACTGTCAGAGATGGGCGAGGGAGGCATGACTGTATGGTTTAGAGATAAAAGAACAAGAGCCTACATTTAAATAGGGAGGCTTAGTTTCTTTCTTTCCGTCCCAAAACTCGGATTCCAGCTGGTCAGCGGAAGACAAAACTACCAGAAAATCATAAAATTTAGAATTCAGTGCCTCTTGCCGCTTTATTAACTTAGATATGGTGAATCAGGCAAGTTGATTTCATGTTAAATTACATTCACGTCAAAAGTTAGTGATTGTGCGCTGATGTCCTCAACTGAAATCCACGTAGGCGGAAAATGCCTCGTGTACAAACATGGCACACTTCAAAAGGACTTATTGCGCCTGTCTCCACACTGCCAACGTGATAACAGGGAATGAACGTCCTTCCATAAAAGTAAGTAAATTACGCTGCGAGGTCCCTCTTTGAACGAAGCTGTGAAAACAATGGGAAGGAAATGAAAAAGGGGACAAGAACTTAAAGCGAGGTCAAAACAAAACGATGCTTCCAATTAAGTGCTAATACAACGCGCCTATTTTTCTTGCTATGTATTAATTAGGAGATAAATAAAAAACGCGTGGACAGTTTTAGGGTAAAGTAAAAGTCGTTCGCAGCTTGAAACAAGGCTAATTACTTCCCAGTCGATATGATTATTTTCGATGGAATTTTGACTGAAGCAGAAAATACCAAGGAAACTACACGGGAGGAATCACCAAGAGATATGACGTAAAAGAAATTCATGAAACAACAACGAGTAGCGTTACTGCTGCGTCCATGCAGCTTTTGTTGATAAAAGGACTAAAAAGAGCCGAGATATCCTGAAAATAAGGTGAACATAAAGAAATGAACCAAAACCTACATAACCAATAGGTAAACTTGCTCAGTAGAGTGTCATAAAAAACTGATGACCAATAATAGATGACAAGATTAACAAACAACATCCAGTCACATTAGCGCCTGCTCTGCTGCAGTTCTGACATCAGATTAAAAAAAAGGCAAATACTATACCTTTAACTGTGATTAAATACTACGCAAGAAAGACCACTAGTTACAAAAGTACTTGTTCATAACACGAAAAGTAGCTCCTTCTGAAACCATTTCTCTAGTGTGTGCAGTAATGTATTTTCCTTGTCTAAACGCCACGACGAAACAAGTCACAGAAGCAAAATAAAAATCCTGTATGTGGATGACATAAACAAAAATTACCGGGTCCCTGAGGAAGTAAGCCCTTTAGTCTAGCTATAGCAGCTACCAACGGCAAAAAAAAAAATATATATTATAAACACGAAAATAAATGAGTGTGTTTATATAAATTCTTGCAAGATAATGATGAATCTAATGTTGATATTACTGGGAGTAGGTAACATAAAAACTTAAAGACTAAGAATCTATATGATAGGACGATATCGTGACCTGGAACTTTGAATAATTTCAACCTTACCAATCGGAGTAAAGCTGGCATGATCTCCAGCCTATATTTCTGGAAGTTCTTGTTATCGCAAGGGACAGGTGTCGGAGGCTGTCCTTAGAAAGACATCTTGGTGCAAGTTTAAATTCCGTGTTCCAGAAGCAAGACTTAAAGGGTAATGACATAAAGGTACCAGTTTTCAAGAAGATATCTGTTCAATACCCTGAGGTTCATAACTTTTTGCACTTTCCCCATTCTGCTATCTAATAAAGGCACGATATATTATTCTAATCTTTCGGCACGTTGTATATGTTTTTTTGTGTAAATTTGAATGTGTCAGTATCTTCGAATGCATTAAGAGTAAACTAATACCCAAGTTTTAAATCGCAAAATTAATAACAAAACTGTACAATCACGTGGTGAAGAGGGGAATGGGTAGCTGATGACCTAGAAAACGGTGAATATAGCGTTGAGTTGAAAACTTATTGGAAAGGATGAGTTTTAATCCCGGAACCGAAAGTTCACGATGCATTGCGTATAGGGTGGTTTGACACGCTATTAATAAACCTTCAGCGTAAGTTTAGAAAGTGACGAGTGTTTTGCAAGCCTAATATATACGCATACTATATACATACACACACACGTTTAACGTTTCAGAGGGCAAACTACGGCCGTATATGAGCCATCGCGCTATGAATGTATTCAAGCCCCTCCCCCCTTTTTAAGCATCCAATAAATCACAGTTTAACATCACAGGTAAACAATATATCAGAATCTCTATCTCTTGTCTGTGAATATGAGGGTAAAGCCCATTGTAGAGAGAGAGAGAGAGAGAGAGCGAAGAGAGAGGCGAGAGGAGGAGAGAGAGAAGATGAGGAGAAGAGAGAGAGGTCATAGCTATGACACATTATCAATTGCAAAGAGCGCAGATTGTGCATTCAATCTCCTGTATTGCACTTTTTGATCCAATTCGGACTGAAAGCATTCACTTGCAAATGAATCACCATTACTGAATCACAATCACGCACTAAAAAAATTACCGTAAAAACAATGAGTTGATTCAATCAGTGCTATGCGTTTAAAATGATAACGACTTTCTTTTATTTTATGATTATCGAGACATTTTATATTGGTAAACAACGCCTGCAGTGGTCGGTAAAGGACTTGACCCATATACTATGTGCACAACTTGGCATCACCATCACAGCGGAAAAAGTGTTATAATAAGCGATCTACAATGAATACTACGTCAGTAAATTTTGCTAACTACCATTCTTTTTCACTTCATTTTATAAGGTCAAGACTTTTAAAATACTTTCGCCTATATGTTAACTTCATGGTTTAAAGTCAAGACTTTTTGGGATAAGGTGAGGAGTCTACTTGGTTTATCTCTACGTTGGTGTAGCACAATACAACCAACTAACTTCCAAGAGCCCAAGTCATCGCTTAGGTCAAAGGGGCATCATGGATATTTCAAACAGAGCTCAATTAATCGCCATCCACAACATGCAATATATATATATATATATATATATATATATAATATATTATATATATATATATATATATATAATATATATATATATATAAGAGAGAGAGAGAGAGAGAGAGAGAGAGAGAGAGAGAGAGAGAGAGCGATAAAATCGCGCCATGTCACACCAACATCGACGAGCGTGAATACCAATGATTCTCTGTAGTAAGCAAGACTGCAAGGCACTTGAACTTAAGCCTCTAAAAAGGTTCACATTTGGGTTCGTATTTTCAGACTTATCTTTCTCTCTACTTTCCCAGGGATTAGCAATATGCCCCAAGAAACACCTCTCAAATATGAGAGAGATGAGAGAGAGAGAGAGAGAGAGAGAGAGAGAGAGAGAGAGAGAGAGAGAGAGATGATCTTCGATACAAATTCTTTTTTGAACAGAATAAAGATTGCAATTATATATATATATATTTTTTTTATATTAATATATATATATATATATCTATATATATATTATAATAATATATAATTATATATATATATATATATATTAAAATACATAACGATACACATTCTTTTAGCTATATGTGAAATCAGTGAAATGAGGTGAATTGAAAAGTTACACAAACTGAAAGTCAGTGAGGACGGGAAGAAACTTATAGATTTCTTCGTGTACCAATTAAATGCACTTCACACTAAGCTGAAAAGAATTCTAACATAGCACGCCTTGATATACTTCATTATTTTACAATTCTTAGTATTTCATTATGCCATAATTTTATATAACGAGAAAATGTAAAGACAATTACTGACACAACATACACATATACACTGAACACACGCAGACACACTCAGAAATCCTACTATAAATGTTATCAAAATAAACGACGAAACCGCAAAAAAAAAAGAAGACTAAAAAAGAACAAATGGATTGGAGGTTAAACCGACAGAGATACAACACTAGTTAAACAAGACAGCAACTAAGGCAGCATGTGAGGGAGACAGTGAATAAGGCTGTGTGGAAAGCTCGTAAGTGTCAAAGAGTGACTTTTGTTTTCTAGTGGAAATACCGGGCAAATCCAAGGATTTGGATAAGAGCTTCGCCGTGAATGCTTAAAAGCATCAGCTGTATCTGTGGGTAAAGCTCTCTCTCGCCGCCTCTTGAATGTTGAAGTTCACACATCGAACCTCCAAGATGAAACACAGGGGCAATACTTTACTTGATATATTACAAGGGCCCACGGTTGTATTTTATATGATCATATGTAAGTGAAATTTAAACGCATGAAAGTATTGGATATGGAAAATAAAAAAAACTTTATGTGCACACACACGTATACGTATGTTTATGTATATATATATATATGTGATATATATATATATATATATATATATATATATATATATATATATATATATATATATATATATATATATATATATCTCCCAGATCTCTTAATTGTGTGAGAGAGAGAGAGAGAGAGAGAGAGAGAGAGAGAAGAGAGAGAGAGAGAGAGAGAGAATTGTATAAAAATTACATAAATCACGACATCTCGCTCTGGTTATCGATTGCAAGTAACAGAATCAAGAGAGAGAGAGAGAGAGAGAAAAGACAAATTCCCGCGTTGAGGGGAAAGATAAAACCAATATCAGGTTTATAAAATCACCGAGTTATCAACGGGAACAATAGTACCTCTTTTGTCTGTCTAACAAAAGGTAAAATATTTAACAGAAAATAATTCCTCAAAGACTGAGGAAAAATAAACTGACATTCACATCTGAAAAGGAAATGAAACAATCTGGAGGAACAGATAACAACTAATCGAATATTATCTCTCCACAGGACCCACAAACAAAGATCACGGAGCAACGAATCACAATAGGAGGGATATATAAAATTCAATGTGAAAGTTTGTCTTAATACCAAACTCAATTCCAGACATTAAAGGAAAAATATGCCGAGGAGACAGCTGTCCTTTTTTTTTTTGAATAAGGCTGGATTTTGCTACAAAAAGGCACCCAGTCTTCATGAGTCAAGGCTAAAAATTCCCTGAACTTCAAAACTATCATCAAATACAAATATCTCTGATTTGGTCTTCAGAAAATAAAATAAAACGGGGCCCATGAACGAAATAAAGTCATACGCAAAAGAGATATATGACATTTTGTCTGATACAAGACAACCTGGCAAAAGCCAGGACAAAGATGCCCTACAGAGTATCCTGAAAAGAGGGAGACAGAATATCACAAGAACAGAGATCAGCTCAGTGAAATGATAAATTATTAAAGAAAATAACTGAAATTAGCCATGACAAGCAAAAATGACCAAATGGGAGTCTCATATGAGAGAGAGAGAGAGAGAGAGAGAGAGAGAGAGAGAGAGAGAGAGAGAGAGAGAGATAGCCTGTCTTTGAAATATAGTTAAATTATTATAAATGTCACTACCAAACCCCAACAAGAGTTCTTCAAAATACATATGGTTTGTGAAGCCTTAGATAATCCCCATAACAATTATTGGTAGAGGCAAGGAATACACTGATTTGCAAAGTTCGACAATTCTGAAGCCTGAATGTCGTCACAAAAGAAGTATCGATATAACTAAAGGTGGCGTTGTTTGGGTTCGTTCTGAAGTCTCAACAGGTTTCCGATATTCTAAAAAAAACATTCCACGAGCTGCCACAGATTAAATCTCTACCCCTACACGTGGTCTTGTAACTCTTTCATTAGTTTTTCGGTCTGGAAAACCATTGGAATATGAAATATACACACTTTCTGAAAATAAATACTAAATTTTCTTTCACGGACTATTGTGCAAGGACTTTCACGGAGATAATTAAAAATTACATTTACTTTTACATGTTAATTCAAAATCCGTAATATGTCAGATAAAAGGAGAGAGAGAGAGAGAGAGAGAGAGAGAGAGAGAGAGAGAGAGAGAGAGAGAGAGAGAGAGAGAGAGAGAGAGAGAGAGAGAGAGAATATATATTTTTCTCTACTTTATGTGTACAAAACATTCTTATTGGATTTCAATGAAGAAATCTAGCATGCATTCATATTATGGCATAATGAAATGAATGGTAGATCTCATAGGAAAACAAGACCGTCCAGCACTAACATAAACATACCAGCTAGAATCTAGTTATGAGTTATTCCAAATAAATTAAAATAAAACTAATTTAATAGGACGTTATTAAGTATTTCTGCATTTTTTTCAATGGCTTTACATACAACTAAAAGCAGCTCGCATATCTTTCTGCCGGTTCCCCTTGAAAACCTTTTCAAACACGGAATGTTTCACGCATTTGACTACGGAAAATTCTTTTTTCGAAGGGTCGTCTCATCAAAGTTCTAAACGAGTTATCAAATCCTTTATCAAATTTTTCCCGCGTCGCCTAAGCTTTTGAAATATTATTCTCGTTCATTATCCTCTAGGCTCTTAATAAGGGATGATGTCTGAGTGTTCGATCTGACTGTCAGGCGAAATGAAATTCGTTTTGCAAAATAACCTCGAGTAAAAGTCTAGGTAAACCTAACGAAGTAAAATAGTGTAAAGCATCCACTTTGACACCGGTCACTGATTGCCAATTTGTTCACTGACGAAGGTGAATTTAATTCTAAATTTTCATTTTATGGTAGGGAGTTAAAGATTTAAACTGTTTCCAGTTAATTCTTACTAATTTTTCTAAACTTTCTGTATTTTGTAGACGTTTTCAATTCATTCAAAAATCTGAATGGCATCGATTCTGTGGGTTCACATAATTATGTGTAAACTGAGAACAGTTTTATCCATAAATGTCGGTTCTGAGAGAGAGAGAGAGAGAGAGAGAGAGAGAGAGAGAGAGAGAGAGAGAGAGAGAGAGAGAGAGAGAGAGAGAGAATCATGCATCGCTCCATTTGTATTCGTTCATGTTAGTAAGACTTGTAATGATACTAAAAATACGAACTTCTTTCACCTGGTAAGACCTGGCCAGTGAAGAAAGACTGTTCTGTGACTTTCAAGCACAGGTTACTAACCATGATGAGAACTACCTTATCGATAAATGGAGAACTGCAATTATGGTCAAATTGACCCCCTTGCGCCGTCTTTGACTTATGGAGCGAATTAAGTACTTAGCAGCTAGGAGAATTTCCCCAGTTCTCTTCCATAATTATGTTTGATGTTCCTTGCTTGCTCCTCTACAAAGTTAAATCTGTGCTTCCTCTCAGTCCGGCCATAGCTGTTTAAAGCTCGAGTTATCCTTTTTCTCTTGACTCCTTTCCAAGTCTTCACCTTATTACGAAATGCAGCCCAGCAATTTTAAACTTTTAACTGTTGAATTTGTCACCTGCCTGCCTTCCTTCCTGGATTTGTCCAAAGTATTTTTTCAATGCCCTCTTGAATCTGCAAAAGGTGTTTACCTTCATCTTGAATTGATCCCGAGTATTTGTCTCTTCTTGAACCGTTCCAAAATATCCCATCTGTTGGAGGTATTTCGGTTTGCTCTTAAATCTTCCTTAGTCTTCCATTTCGCTTCAATCTCCTTCCTCTCTCCTTTTGATTCCTTCCCTTCTTTTCATGGACTCGTCTCGAGTTTCTCGATGCGCTAAGAATGAATTAACCCATTTACACCCGGGAGACGGATACTTCCTTAATTACCCATAATCACCGAATCCCCGCCTGATTGCCCATTACCGGACGTTGTTCCCCTAATTGGCTTCCTTCAGGGACACCGATCAATATGCAAAATCAATTGGACAGCCAGCCTCCTGTACGTAATTCCATCGTCACTTGACGCCTCCCTCTAACTCCTTTAAAGCGTCTATGGGCAATACGGAGAAGCCGTTTCCTTCTATTTCAAAGCGAGGCCAGTGCTATAATACACTCAAGTTTCGATTTTTAAAGTATGGGGTAAATTACTTGTTATACTAATGACCATAAATAAATAGGTTCTTAAACTTGATTAGGTGTAGCTCGTAAAAAAAAACTGGGAAAATGAATCCGTTTAGGATTACAGCCTACAGTTATAGCTTCTGTAAGTCCAAATAGTTTACTTGAAGAGCTTTTGGGCGTAGCTTTAATCACTCTTCAACCAAATAAATACTCTTTAATATGTTTTATATAAATAAAAACAAGTCATATATTGTAATATTGCTTAAAGAAAATTTCCCCGGATATATGGAAAATAAATAGGAAAGTGTAAAGAATCCTCAACTTTACAAGTAAAAATTACTTCTGAAGCAGAAGTAATTTTCGTCTGATAAGAGCCTTCATTATCAGTACCTCATACGCACTATCCGTACAGCACTTATCAAGGCTTTCTCTTACAGCCCCCTTCTTATTATAGTAATTTCTACTTGTACGCGTTTCCTCGTTGTACGAGTGGGTTGCGTGCTCGCCTACCAATTCGGTAGTCGCGAGTTCGATTCGCCGCTGTGCCAACGTGGAATCAGAAGAAATTCCCCACTAGGTTGAGGAGTAGTAAAGAAAATTCCTCCACCATGCATCTGCCCTGTAGCTCCCACCTTCAGTCCGTGACTGGTTGTGCAAGTAGCGGTGCTGCCCGAACGATGATTGGTTCCTCGCAGACACTGCAAGCTTGCTTTTGAGCTTCAACATGCCCCTGGGATATTCTAATTTCGCTGAGACAAACGACAATCAGATTCCAGAGAGAGAGAGAGAGAGAGAGAGAGAGAGAGAGTTACAAGGATTAGGATGTCTCAAAGACTTGCTAGTCCATCCGAGGAGACATCGTGTGCTCACTTATCTGTTAGAGCAGGTTTTACTCAGCATTCACAGTGTCCTAATGATTTTGTCTAGCTTTCTTTTAAACTTCCACACTGTTGCTGTTTACAACATGGTGAGAGAGAAGAGAGAGAGAGAGAGAGAGAGAGAGAGAGAGAGAGATCAAACTCTTGTGGTATGGGATATTTTTGGACGGCTGGACATGGGGTTCGATATGCACTCGCGTAATCCTGGATGATAACTTACCAGTGATGGCTAAACTCGCTAAGTTGGTTTCCGTTCCTCTTCAAAATAGAAACCTTACTCTACCGTGCTTGTTTTTCTGGGAAATGTTATGAAGAGAAGGCCAAGAACAATAAGGGAACTCAAGGACAATAAGGGAATTTTCCTGTTGCACCAAACAGCCAAAACACCAGTCTTGGGGTCCATTAGCCTATACGTTTTTGTCGTATTATTATATGAATTTTCTTATACACGCAAAGAAATAGATAAAATTTCAGATCACGAACTTGCTTAATTCTACGTCTATTACTAATATGCAAGATATAGACGATTCAGGGGTGCTTTAGAACATCATTAGATGGGGAAAGGTCTCTAACAAATCTCATCCCGAACCGAAGACAGGACAGATGTTTCTATATTTATTGTTCCAGGCTATGAAAATATTATTACAGTAATCTATAATAAACATTAAGTGTATGAATTCGGGCGGACGTTTGTCATTATGAAATCCGAGAGCCACAAGAGTGAGTCTATAAAGCGGTTTCAGACCAAATCCGGCCATGACAAGGGAACTAACTTGACCTATTTACGGATAACTTGAGGTAAACTAAACATCGATGACCATGGTGCAAAACATTATAGAGATCAACCAAGAACTAGTATAAAGACCTCCCGTATGAACATAGGTGAGTTACTGAAAGTTGAAAGGCATTGCAGTCACTAATTTCAATTACTAGGAAAACATCAACGCCAATAGGTTTTTCCACCAGATGCCTTTTGCTTTCAGAGTGGATGGCCACTGGAGGTGTTAAGTCTTCCGGAGTCATCGGCAAAATGCTCTTCAGTACGGTGACTGCGACCCACCACTCTCGACTAGCTACTAGGTACTTAACTCGCTACTTAGGTTAACTCTCGTTATATCTATTCTTGGTGGAGGAAATGACCATAACCTCGTGCTTTGGATAAGGCAAATGAAACCTATCAACTTTGTTGATTCTGTGTAACTGCCTTACTGAACGTTACATATCCTTAGACATTATTCCCATTCTCAAAGGTCAGCTGAACAATGCAACGCACTTCACTTTTACTGTTGTATTTTATAATTACTTCTTCTACTATTTCTATTAACAACGTTTTTTCTTTTATCAAACAAATTTTGCTTAGATGCTCAAAATTCTTACATTAAAATAAGAATAATCAGTCTTTTAAGTTTTGCAAGGAATAATATACAAGATAATGGTTTACATTCAAAATTAAGTATAACATTAAAAGTATTTTCTTTCGGACTAGAAAGGTCATTAAACCAAAATTTGTCATAAAAGAATGAATGGAACCTTTCTCCACTGTGTGTGTTTGTGCGTGTGTGTGTGAGAGAGAGAGAGAGAGAGAGAGAGAGAGAGAGAGAGAGAGAGAGAGAGAGAGAGAGAGAACGCACGACTAAATATACTACCCGACGTGGTTTTCAATCGAAGCGGAAAAAACATTATTTCTACATTAAATGCAACAAAAATCATTCATATTCAACAAATGAATATTTCCAACATTCCGGGACAAAAATAAAGGAATTATCAATTTATTTATTTATAATCCAACGGCAAACCCAGTGTCAGTGTTAATGGAATACAGAGATTTTTACTTTTCGACCAAGCAGTCAGCACAACGGTTCAACACCGACACACGGAAAACATTATCTCCAACATAAACACACATTCAGAGGTATAGAGAATGCAATACTACGGGTTCTCTTTAGAAAGGAACTGAAAGTACCCAAATACTATACATTAAGAGTATAATTTTAAGTACAAATAAAATCCAAAGTTAAAACATCTGGAGCAAGTAAACGAAACTAGAAACTTCTTCCTGTCACAGCTGTCGCGATCACCCAGTTTCTGCTGCTCCGAGACAACCCATAAGGAGGGACAAGGGATCCTGGGACAATTCTGAATATTTTAACAAATGGGAACAGAGGTCTTTGAACTACTGGTCTTAACCAATAACAACGCAAGGCATAATATGGTGCTGGATTCGTCCACACACAAACATACATACATACAGATTGTTGGTCTGGTGGCTGTTAGGAAGTTTCCTGGACAATGGGGTTCACAATTGGTTCTGTGACTGAAGGATAAATGTAGAAGTACCTAGTGTTTTATCTTTCTTTATCGAGAATTATTCCTATTAATGGATATGGATTGTTGATATATGCATATATATATATATATATATATATATATATATATATATATATCTATATATATATATATTAAGTATAAATATAAATATATACATATATATATATACATATATATGTGTGTGTTGTGGTGTGTTGTGGTGTGTGTGGATATTTCATGCTATTCCCCTCGCCTCTTTTTCACAGCACAAATGTGTGTACACTTGTACTTTCATTCCTTCCGTAACTCACAGACGCTCTCGTGCAAACGTACACAAAATAACGCACACATTCAGCAAAATATCGCATTGCACTGCTTTCAATTAAACGTCAAAAGCAAAAATGCATTTGTCTCGCGTGCAAGACGATGAGACCATCAATATCCCTCAACCGGGGCACAAAGACGAGAATTAATGTCACTCGGATCCTGCCATTTCAAAATAACATTACGTTTCTTGTATTCGATTACACCAACGGCAGTGTCATATCTTCCAAAAAAAAACTTATATTACCAGAAAATTCCCATGAACAAAAAGACCATCAACTTCATGAACACAGTATTCGTTTTCTCCTTTGTCATTACATTTAAAAATTTTCTAATATTAATATGTTATCCGAACAACTCGGTTAATATAACCTGACCTGAAAAACTGACACTATTGCACGTGATCCGCGTCGCCTGTATAAAGTTTCTGATTTATGCCTCAGTTATTGATTGTATCTACAAAAATATTCAGGTTAATTGTTTGTTGATTGTTTATCTTTACCTTTTGTCTTCCTCAGTATTTTGCTATACTTCCCTTGTTTATGATTTTTTATCTTAAATTGTACCTTTATTTGGATGGCAACAAATGAATGTGCTGGTATTCTCAATATTAGCAATAATCACGAAAAACATATTCGTCACATATCTATTCCCGGGCAAGACTGTCTGCTGTTAATGCTTACTTTATCCCACTACCTTTGGGGAGGAGAAGGAAATGTCTGTTCACTAGCGCTGGGTAGACGGGAGTAGTTAAAACCATATGGGTGCAGCATGCCAGCTATAATTCCACTGCATATTCAGTAGTATATCTGGTTCCAATTTTTTTTCATTCCCTCTGCGAATGAATGGATTTAGTATTGGCTCAGTGAACCACAGGTCAGCGGTTCAAATATAATAATAATAATATTATTATTAATATGAGGTATAAAAATGCCCAACAATTAACCAAAATTCAAATGGATACAAAACCCAGCCCAGAAGGAATAAAGTCTTTGAGCTCATTGTCGTTTTGTTAGTGCTTATCACATGCAAACAATTTCCTTTTCATTACAATCCACGTAATCAAATGAAAAACAGTAGTGAAAGTCATCTCCAGATGATTTATTTCGATTTTATTTTTCATTAAAAAACACCGAAAATTAAAATAAGCTAGGTAATACTGAATACTACAATGGAATCAATTACTGACTTCTTTAACAAATTCACAGTAATTAACGACGACCTGTAGTTATTATTAGCAACAGTGGGGGAAAATAATTACGAAACATTCTGCGTAATAAGCCCGATATTGCCATGGAAATGGGATATATGCCAGCTGCTCCAAAGATAAAGCTTATGACTTCACAAAAAACGACCCTCATTTACATAATATGAACTGAGATTTCTGTAATTATTAGCAATGACGTCGATTACTATTCTTACGGCGATAGGTCACTGAGTGAATGAATACGCAAAGTGCAAGCTTGAACCGCCAGGCATCGCTACAAATATAAACATAAAAAGCATCCACTTTGCATCCCCTATTCTTTTCTTTTCTTTTCTTTTGTTTCTTCATCCAAACGTAAAATTTTGAGGGAATATTTTGATTTTTTTAGTTTCCTTCCACCTTTTACTCTGGTAGAATGTTGATCGAATACAACGCCTTTGTGAATTTTAATATATCTTGATAATTGTACAATTTTAAGGGTAAAAAATTTATGTTCGAGTTCTATGTTAATTGTTGTGGTTATTTTTTTATTTTTATTATTTTAGAAGCCCGTGTGTAGATGCAATTATACGTATATGGAAATTACGAAACGTCAGTCAATAATATGAGCAAGAAAGATCAATCTTAAGTGTCCATCAGCATACGAGTTGTATATAACGGCTATATCACTCAACTCGTATTTTATATATATAATATACCTGAATTCTCATGACATGCGTAATTCCTACCTGGGCAGTTGAGCACGATCTTTCCAAATCTTCTTACAAGGAATATTTAGAGAGGAGGGTTTCCATGTACAGAGAAGCTTAACAAGGATGTTCATCCTATTACATGGGTTTGCAACACTACTAAAAGGATTTTATTTCCACGTAATATACAGTTGGCTGTCTTCCGTCGGACTGGAGGAAGGTAATTGTAACAGAAAAAATTGTTATTCGCCTGAGCAGATTTAAATTTATTTTTCCCCTCTAATCTTTCTCCTTCATATACATACATACATAAATACACACACACACACACACAATATATATATATATATATATATATATATATATATATATATATATATATATATATATATATATATGAGTAATTTTCATCGCACATCGATGTGAAATATATGAGATCCAAGCGGCCCCATTTTGTTTCTTGATGACTGCCTAAGTAGCCCTAATCAAACTGGATGAATTTTGAGAACTCCGTTAAAGGAGTCTCGTCAAATATTATCATTAATCACGTGAGTACGCGTTTGTAACTTGAGAACTCATATATGTTAGTTATTTGGTAAAATCCCTCGTGGAATACTCTATGGTGCAGTATTCTATGTTGCAGAAAATAATAATAATAATACTTTCATCTATTTTTCAATACAGCTCTCACACGTGGATCAGTTTCTTGTTTCTTACGTGAGGTTATTCTTTCAAACTGAAATCTCTCGAAAGGATGGTCTTGATGACCTGGCCAGTTTGTAAATAATAATAATAATAATAATAATAATAATAATAATAATAATAATAATAATAATAATACTTTAAATTATCAACTGTGCCAGAATATTATAATGTTTTTTGTTATTTTTATATTTACTGATACTACTTTCTTATTCTTTGCTCTTACCTTTTTCACAAACGACGAATTTGTTCATTGGAAATTTGAAAATTTAAAGCCAAGTTTACAGCATTTATGCACACTATGTATGGGAATGAAAAATAATAATGGCTTCTCAAGTTTCCCTGTTCATTTTTCCATTGATCTTCACCTTTTTCCTAACTAATTAGATGTCGGCCCCTCTAATGAGCAGTCGACAAAGGCTCCCATCCTTCGCACCTTCCTTTCATCTCTCTCTCTCTCTCTCTCTCCTCTCTCTCTCTCTCTCTCTCTCTCTACACCGAGCCATCACTTCGTCAGAGGTCTTTCACAGGCTCCACTTAAGGACGGTTACTTTCTCTTCCAATCGATTAATTTTAATTGCAGATTTTCATACAATTAACGTTCCAATCACATCGAAAATATGGCGATTAATGTCAGCCACCTCTTACACGGCACCTCTTCCTAGCCTTCTCTAGAATGCATTTGGTAAATGACAAGCATTCCCCCACCCCCACCCCCCAAACCCCATATACTAAATATCATCCAAGTTCAGAAATTCAGTTTACGGTCTCTCCTCCTATAGTGTCATTGCAAGCAACTAAACAGTATACTTGAATATTTGTCAATAAAGTAATCGGTTAAGGTAAGTGAATCACAAGAGCACCACCAATCACATCCAAAGACCAGGCCTCCTCGATCCCACACAAAAAGAAGCTAATCATTACGATATAAAATTATTTTAGTGGAAATAACGCACCCTCTAACGAGCAAAGTAAAGCCCTGACTCCGATTATATTTCTCGCGGCCGAGAGAAGCTAAGAATTTAGGGAAGGCCACAGTCACGTTCCACGTCTTACGTCAAGGTTAATCTCATGACACACGGTACCTCGTGTTCCCAATGTTTTTCCAGCCACAAAACAGCTGTCAGATATTTCGTGAATCAACATTCGGTTACAAGATTTTTCCCGACGGCCATATTAGCTATTTACAGAAAAACCAACAATAAAGGAGCAGAAATTCCTTTGTATAAAAAAAAACCTAACAGCGCAGGAGCAAAGATTCCTGTGTAAAGAAGCGCGTCTAGACACTACCAAATAAATTATAATTTTTCTAAAGTTTGCTACCTTTTTCGTTTTCTTGACAGATGATAAACAAATATTCGAAAGTAAATATTTGATAAAGTTGTCTAGAATCTGGAATTGTTCTTTACGCACAATACTGTACTTGATTTGAACGGTTATATTAATGCAAAAAAAGTATGGTAGGTTTAGATCTACGTAATCTTTGGCACACTATTAAATTGTTTAAATCAAGATGACTTCACTTCTCAGCTTAATGGATGATATTTCGTATAACTTTATATAAGCTTATCGTTAACTCTTACAAATTCGACAAAGATAATCTACTGTGAATGGCGAACACAGATTACACATTAAAAAAAAAGTGGAGCACAGAGGATCCCACTGAAATGTAAGACTTGCAGAGTCAAAAGCTTGAATTCCATCATAGCTCTCATCTTCCACGCCTTAAGAGGTGGGTCTTCTATAGCCTCCTTCTGAGTTAGGAGTATTTTAATCTTCCAATTTTCTTTATTGTTATCTCTTTCAAGGTTCACTAGACCACTCATTAATAACTTCTAGGATGTCTCACTACTTCTAACGAATACCCTTCATGCCCATATCTCAAGCCCAAACGAGATGAGAAATGAAAGAATACCAAAGAAATGATTACATACAAAGGTAACAAATACATTTACTATAACTCACTAAATCAAACGGCCAAAATTTGACGAGGCATATCCTACTGAGATAGAAAGACGTAAGGGAAGAAGATAAGAAGACAGGTAGAGACAGATATAGACTGACCTCTTCAGCGGGGTGTTCCAGGAACTGAGCCAAGAGGTATGAGCGGGGGTCGACGGCCATCCAGTCGGGGTTTTCAAGACGTGTGACGTCACCATCTAACCCGGTGGCGGGTAGGCCAGCACCTGCTATTCCTTCCTGTAATCGGTACATGTAGGGCAAAGTTTCGCTTGCATCGTAACTGTGGACGGAGAAAAGAAAACTTTTCGTTAGTACAAACACACATAGCTGTCAAGCATTTGCTAAATCAATTATATGACGAATCACCCGAGTTATGATTAAGTTTTAACTGAAGTATTCCATAAGAAAAAAGCTAATGAGAATATAATAGGCATTTCACATCGCTATATATGGGTGTTCTCTTAAAGGTACACTTTAAACCTAGTGATATTTAACATTTACATAGCTCCGTAAACCACCCAACCCACCCACAAAATTATATACCAGTACCTTGCTTATGAGTTAAAGTAGATCAAAACATTTATATCATTCACACAAACATTTGACTATTAGCTTAACATCCGATAAAAACAACGTCATTTTACTCATCAGAAAAGACAAGAGTAAGCCTCCACAACTGGTATGCATTACTCACAGCATAATAGCTTGAAATGAATACCACTTACGATTCACCTCAACTCGAAAATCACCAAGTTCTATTGCTCACAAAGGCCATGCAAGTCACTAAGCTCACTTGCTATAAAAAGGCCTCACCAATCCCCTTGCACACTTGCTATCAATTACTACCACAACATTAAGCTCAGTTGCTCACAAAAGCCACGGATGTCACCAAATTTAGTTGCTATGAAGATTCACCAAGCACAGTTGCTGTATATGCCTCACCAAGCTTAATTGTTATCAAATGATACGTCATCATCAAGGTCACTCACTCACAAAACCTAAACGTCACACCTATTGCTAAGCTTAATAGCTGAGAAAGGCTTCGCCAGTCACCAAGCTCAGTTGCTACCAAATGCCACCCGATCACTCAACTCAGCTGCTCACAAAGGCCAGTTAACCAGGGGCCTAGCAGTCTGCATCACCTGAGCTATTAATACTACAAGGTCCTTTTACATAATACCAGATCATCTAGTATATTTCAAGTTCCTTTTGACTTTGTAGGTATCGTATGTGTCTCACTCTCTCTGAACTTAACAAGTACGAATTCCCTATCCTTTAGTCTCTTTTAGACCTAAGACTGGAATATATCCTCTACCGTCATCGCCCGATGTCATCTCCATAAACTGAATTAAAACATAGATTGACAGATCAAATAGAATAAATGGACTAAATAATGGTCGTAGGGTAAAGAATGGTACAAGACTAAAAATGTAAATGTATAAAAAGAAAATAAAGGGCGTAGGAGAAAGACAATTTCACGAGAGCAAGTTTAAATTTATCATGAAGAAGAAAAAGGATACAAAAACAGCATTGTTTGAGAATTTCTAATTCAACAAATATTATTGCAAAGGATTTACGATTTAAGAGCGACAATGCGTGTAAAAACCGGGATAGAAAACGCAAACATAACTTCTAACACAATTCGAAATGAACAAGATTTTACTATTAAGAACAGGACAGAAAGGAGAAAATCTGCCCTCAAAATTCACCAGAATTTCAGTCCTTATTCAAAAAGAAAAGTCGAAAAATCTTTCACGCTCTCGTCTTATTTCGACTTCCTCGTAAGACTTTCAACACAATATCCGGCTCGCCTTTTTCAGTGTTTCTTTCAATACACTTCATCCTCCCACCAAAAAGATAATCGAAGAGACTTTCTGGTTTCCGTTCCGAAAGCGAATGTCACACTCCGTCACAAAAGAGCAAACGAAAACATCTACTCGCTGCTCGAGTTTTATCGATATCCGAGCACATCTCCAAAAAGAAAACAAAAGAGCTGTTTACAGTGGCTCCCCAAACAGCGGCTAATTAGGTGTAACGAGCAGATTAGAGTAATTAATTACTTTTATAAAAATATGCGGGGAAAAGTATTCCTCACACAATCGCCAATTATCTGAACAAAAAAGTGGGAAATTTCTTCTGTGCCGAATAATTAAAGTGACACTGAATACTCTGCCTTTATACGACGATCCTCTGTCAAAAGAGATAAGTTAATAATAAGATAATATAAACAGGTTACGCAAAGTAAGTTTCTAACATTGTTTGAAGAAAAGCGACGACATTTACACACTGACGTACAAATCAAGGCTCTTTTAGCTAAGTTATCTCTTCTCTATTTTCAAATACGGATATAAAAATACATCAAAATTAATGACAGCATTGCCACCCGACAGATTGGGCTGGAAATTTAGAAGCTTCGAGATTATGGGCGTTCGTCTTCTTTCCTTGAATTATGTCCCCTGTGCTCCAGGGAATTAAAGAATGTAGTTACGCGGTTTCTTATATCTTTTTTTCTGTATCTACATTTCCCGTCGACAATACAATTATTACTCTCAAATCTGTCTCGTCTTTGGAAAGTAATCTGAATAACGGATTTTTAGAATCAAAGTACATATTGCGTTTCTGGATAAAGAAATTTCTCATTCAATGCTATTTACTCAACCAAATAACCATCTGCGCAATACATTGTATCTAGAACTGAGGAAAAACCCTTCACGCCGAAAACATACTATATGAAAGCTCATTCGTCATTTTAAATCTTCCTAGAACTCGACATTCACAAATAAAAGACTATACATATCAGTGATTCCCTTTATAGTAATTTGACAAAAACATTGTCATCCCATTTCAGTGAATTGGATTTATAAAGACTGAGAAAATCATTATTAGCTCTCCTGCCCGGCCATTCAAGACTTTACAGATGTCCAGACTTCCAGTGCTTTTACCGGGTTGCCATCACCAGACCTAGTAAACAATGATTACTAAGAGATTGTACGGAAAACAAGATGAGAATAATCACTGCTTCTGAAGAGAGAGAGAGAGAGAGAGAGAGAGAGAGAGAGAGAGAGAGAGTCGATAACTTTGATTCACCAAGAAATCGTTAGGGTATAGCAGCATAGCATGACAAAATGGCCATGATGCTTAACTACAAAAGCGAAAATAAGAATCTCTCTCTCTTTCGCAAGCGTGCGTGAGTACGTACGTGAGTACACACAAACACACACCGCATTCTGGGAAAAAAAATCCACTTAAAGTCCGACAGAGCAATACATTTTATGATCTGTTAACCCGACCGGACGCTGACGGACACCTGCCACGAAACTATGAAAAGGCGAAGGACCACGAAGGGGGCGCATGCGCGCTTCCTCCCAAATCCACCGCCGCTAAATCAGAGGAGATGGAAATTGAACCACGTGGTTAACTCGGCGTGTGACCTGGACGGAGGGCAAATGCAAGCTCGTAACTTTTTGCCCAAAAGCAATAAAGCCATTAGAGGTTTAAAGCTTCAGGTTCCCGCTAACACCACTTCGCTCCCATCAGCGCCCGCCATGTGAGAGAGGTCACCCCATGAGGAGGAGCAGGAGGAGGAGGAGGAGGAGGAGATGGGCTGTTCACACGCTCAACCTCAAATAACAATAACTGTAACAAAGAGAAAACAAACACACAGCCGACCCGCTTTGTACGTCAATATAACGGTTCGGATAAAAACAGCCAAAATCAAATATATTCCCGTCGAAAGTTGGAGGTAAAACAAAAAAAAGGAGTAATAGAAAACAAAAATAAAGGAAGCTCTGTCCATACTGATTGGAAATGAAACCACCACTGCGATAATAGTGAGTGACGTGCATATTTACTTCACACATTTTCGAGAACTTCCATAGTTAGATTATGACATGATTCACTCTAACCTTGATGACAACGGGAAAAAGACATCAAAGCGGGATCTCTCTTGGCTTCCGAGAGAGAGAGAGAGAGAGAGAGAGAGAGAGAGAGAGAGAGAGAGAGAGAGAGAGAGGCCTGGGAACAAGCCATTTCCATTTCCCCTTCATTATGATCTAATTTGCATATCGAACTTGCGTGATTTTCCTTCAGGTGACATTTCTCACTATCCCACTATCTGACATCCAATATTCTTCTTAAAGCTTTATATAGTCAATATAAAATTGTCGACATAGTTCCAGTGCCGTACGTGATCCATGTTACATTAGGCAATACAGATCGTATTAGACAACTGTATAATCTTACTGTCGCATGAAAGCTCAGTCTACTTGGTATCCTATGTATTCAGGCTGCTCATTGTGTCATTGACTTTTCTTTTAGTGTTTCACTCAATTTCCCTTCCAAGGAACCTATACTGGATATTAATGTTCATTCATATGTGAAAGACTCTACCTCATTCATCATTATTCATGCTACTGTTATTTTCAGTATATAGTCCATCTTCATTATGACTACTTTTATTTGATTTTTGCTTAAACTTCTAGACATAGAAGGCGCTCTAAAAAGCGAGCTTCAAATCTTGCAGTATTTTGCTGCTCAAAAAGCATCACCCACTCATGATGACTAAGCCCGACGGTCGTTTAAGATCTAAATCACCACACCCTGGCAATAACTTACACCCGAGGGAAATTATAACTGATAAGTGCTTGGTACGCGGAAGGGTTCGAACCGATGCCTGCTTCTGACACATCGATAGACGGTGACTTAGACCACTCAGCTATCAAATGAAGTCTATCGCTGTTCTAATACAAACGCTCTTTCATCTTCAATCACTTTTTTCTCTACCACAATGACAAACAGCATAGACGTGCCAGTCTGTGTAATTATATGAGACCTAGCAGTTCTTATGACCCTTTAATCCAAATCACTTTTGAACATTAGTTATGAATTCTATTGTTGCAAAGCATTCGTGGTTTCTATTAACGTATCGTTATAGAGATGAACAACGATAAGGTGCTGGCCTATTTATCGGTATGGTTCCCTACGGTCCTCTTTTCGGAGAACCGCCATTTGTCTTCTCTGCTGTAAGGGATTATTATGTAATGTCAGGAATCTTCTTCTTATGCTGTCTATGTCAACGAATTATCATTTCAAACCGGCAACGTTACTTACTCATTTTTCATTCCAGTGACAAAATACTTTTATATTAATTCAACTTTAAGCAATGAAGTTAGACATGTTAGCTGAATAGCCCAGGAAAAGAACTTTTACGTCGATGTTCATTATGAATAACCTTTATCGACAACACGAAAAAATTATTTCAATTCGAGATTTGCCTGGTGTATGCATGTATATGTATATGTATATGTATGTATATATATATATAATATATATATATATATATATATATATATATAATATTATATATATATATATATATATATATATATATGATGTTTGATCACATCACTGTGATTCATATACAAGCATTAAGCTACTAATGTCCTTAATATCCAATTCGCTCTAGCTCGGAAATAACATATTTTCATATATGTTAACCAAAGGGGAATTTTTTAGTTGACAACAAGTTCGTCGTCTCGTGGGATCGACTGCAGTTCCAAGTTATGGTCTGTCGCTGGATTGATCCCACAGAACGATGAACTTATTATGAAAAAAATATATATTCTTCGGTAAACATATATAAAAATATATTATTTCCGATGTAGAGCGAATTAGATATTAAGGGACATTTGTAGCTTAATTAGCTTAATGCTTATACACACACACACACACACACACACACACACACATATTACCTGGTCGAAAAACGTAATAAAGGTCTTAAAATCGATATAATCTGAAGTTGGTAAAACGTGTTGGAATCCTTTAATAGATGAAGATATTCGAACCCGGAGATACATTCTCATGTACATATATTTATACATATATATGTTTACACATATATAATGACAACAATATAACCTTCAGTTCTTGTATTGGCAATGAAATATTTATGAAAATTTGCATTACTTTTTGAAACTTGGCTCACGACCCAAAATCCAAGATGAAAGAAATGCGCATATTCAATACAAACATCTAACTTTTGTACAATGGGAATCGCATAAAAAAAAGTAGCAAAAAAGTACGAGTAAACAATACGGAACACACGGTGGACCTAAAAACACAAAAGAACAACACTTAAAAGGGCGTATTTTCGAGGTCGCCCTCACTCCACATTTTTTATGTTTGTCAGTGCATTCCTATGTAGGTCACAGCAAAAATGACAACTGAAGGTCCTGTGACTCATAATAAGCTATGAATACCTGAATCTAAATAATAGAAATCATTACTGCCGAACTCTTTAACATATAAGTTGTCGGTGCTCCCAATACCGGTTTACTTTCCATTAACATAAGAGTATCAACATCACTATAAATTTAGCCTATTTTGAAACGTTTCAAGTGTCATTACTAAACTAGAAATTAATTGGGTACGCTTGCTGCTTTTCATTTCAGGCCAAAATAATGAAAACATGAAATTACAAATATATTCATACAGATGGTTTTCAAAGGTCTGCTGTCCAACTCATTATTCTGGCCTCTAAATTGGGAACACGTTTCTCTCTCTCTCTCTCTCTCTCTCTCTCTCTCTCTCTCTCTCTCTCCAGGACAAATCAATCAACACTTCTAATTACAAAGAGAAAATTAGTGAAATACAAAATCAGCCAACATTGACCACTGCAAGGAAAAGAACACTGAAATGCAAAATTACACTCAAAATTTTAATCAGATAATAAAAATCAGATACTATCTTTTTTCATGTTGCATGTTAATAAACTAATCCTAGCACCTTGTGTGTGGTAAGGTATTTTGGTATGTATAAATGTATAATTTTGCTATTGGCAACAAGTGTATAATGTGTTCATTTAAATCAACACCAAATAAGTAATTTATGTCACTAATATATTATTAACCTAACAGCATACACGTGATTTGTGTGAAAGCGAAAATGTATTTTTTGTTAGTGGTATTTGTGTAATTTGTGTCACTAAGTCATACAATTTTCATGAAGATGTTGAAGCTACTTTTATGCGAAAAGGTCTGCATATTCTGATAAAAGCGTTTCTAAACTTTATGGAAAAAAAAATTCATATAAATCAACATCAATGGGCTAACACAACATATGCAACTGAACATCGTCATTCACAAGATAAGATCAATCACAGTAAAACCACACTAGTGATATACTATATGACACTTTTTGTAAGAATTCGTTTCCAAAATTTCCGCATCCTTCCATCCTTCATTGACCTCTTTATTCCTACCAAATCTCTCTATTTCTCCATCAGTTCAATTCGAAGTCCACGAGTAAGTTCCGTCGATTCCAAATGGGGCGCTACGTCACAGGAGTGAGTTTGTTTAATTTCCGTTTATCAATTATTTTAAGCATTCTTGGAGAAAAGACCTCTAATTCCGAGGGATGTCTACATCTACCCGATAAGTCTCACACTGCAGTGCAACCAAGTTGTTTACGATTCAGTGATTAGGCGTGATATTTGATACTTCCATAGATCTTATTTGCCTCCTTGGGCCTTTCTAGAAAAGCAATACTGTTATGTAAGAGAACCCAGGGGAACTTCTTTCATACTAACAATAACGCCGAAGTTGTGTCCAGTAAAAATGAAGCAAAGGACATGACTAGTCAATTGAGACGTTAATCATACATATCTTGTTCTCTGTCCCTCTATTCATTTTCGTGCAGCATGAAACCCCTTCTTGATACCGGAGGCACATCTCCTTTAATCCGATTACTTGGCATCCGAAACTAATTACTTGTGTTATATTTCCAAATATAAAAATCACGATGGGACAAAACGCGGCTGAAAAATGGAGTGCGTGAAGGACAGGAATTTTTAATGAAATGGCTTTATAGTGAAAAGAGACCCTTTCATCCCCTTTAGAAAGAGTTAAAAAGGGTAAACTTTATTGCAAACACAGGATATAAAGCTGATAGAGCACGGAGCGCCCCGGGTTAACTTTGACATTCCTTAATAAACAGCTCCTTTCGTTCCTACTTGAAATCACTCATTGTTTAAAGGGTCTCGTCCCTTCTTCGACGCCGATCCTCCCCGCTCTCCTCTGGCTCTACGATTCGATACATTTCTCGTCCAACAAGTGTAACGAGTCGATCTCCTTTCACATCGAATTTGGTTCCATTTCGACAAATAACCTCCCGCCATACGCGGAGTTATATTGCATTTCGATAAAAGTCCCATTTGACGTCGAATGAAGTTCCTCATTTCGACGAGTAATGACTGAATCCAAAGATAGAGAGGAATCAGTGTCAAATGCCATGGGAGCAGCCGATCTAAAGTTAAAATCCGTCCTGCACCCGGGGAAGAACTCGAGTCACCTACAAGTCACAACAACCGCACAAAAAATGAGATAATTACGTTCCAGAAGCAGCATTGCTATGTCGGTGTAAATTGATTACAGCCTCCGTCTGCATTCCGGACTTTCGGTAAATTCCAGGGATGATTAAAACTCTCTCTCTCTCTCTCTCTCTCTCTCTCTCTCTCTCTCTTTCTCAGGTGTCAATCTAGACAAGGGTAGAATATGAGGATGGAAAAGGCCGCAGCATTTTCTCCTGAATGAATCCAGGCATCGTACATGAAAACTTTCACAAGAGGCAGTTGTTGATCGCCATCCTCGCGCTGATCAACATTTCCGGGTAACTCGAATCCTTTAAAATGAGAAGCAATTTGTTGAAGCGATGCTTTCGTCTTTCTTTGGGGAGCGGCGACATTTTTCAACTTAGGCGAACGACCGAGGCATCATAACAACAGGCCAACAAATAGGGCGATCAAAATGACGGAGGCGGAGTATTGTGGACGATAAAAGTCTGGGGGCACGATGAGGTTAAAAGCAGCCGATATCAGGTCAGATAATTTGTGGAAGGTAACACCTTCAGGTTTTCTCTTTTCTTTCACTTGTAAACCGACGAACATGAAGCAAATAAGAAACTGGAAAACTCACGCATGAGGGGGTTGTATAATGACTGAAACCACAGACACTGACAATAACGCCTTACATAAAGACAAGAAAAAAGAAGCAATGTTTATACCAATAAAATACAAATTTGAATTTCAATCATTCAGAAGTAATGAATGTTGCAAGGAATGTCAATTGTTGATGAAAACAGGTTCTTAAGTAACAACTCTACAGTTGCCCATTAAATTTTTTTTTTTTTTAGCAAACAATGAGCATAGCAGAAACCTAAAAATAAGAGGAAAAGAAGAAGGTTGTATACAGTATTATGACATGACAATACTATAATCATAAATACCAGTCAAAGAAAAAAAGTGAAAATAATAAGGATATCCAAACAACAAAACCGGGCACAGATGTGCAGACATTAACACCTATTTCGGGGTCTGCCTAGCGACTGGTGTTTGAAAGGGATGCCTCAACTTACAGCGGAATTGTCCCGTTTATGTGCCCTGTGCAACTTACGTAACAGTCGAGCGAAGCCAGAGGGACTTGTTGCTTATGTCACAGGGTCATTTGCCCCACTTGAAAGACCAATTGTAATATCACTTATCACTGCCACGTGAACGGGGAGATAACAGAGATTAGTCTGGTCAAACAACGAGGCGTAATGCCCCCTGACATAATTACAAGTTCATTAACAAATGAATGAATAATTAAGAACTATAGAGCGTCGCTCCGATGTCTCCAGCACCATAACTCATTCCTAGGGTCAATATAAACACGTTTCATTCTTATGTTTCCACGATTTAGAAGAGGAAGCAACGAATCTTCAAGAAATAAAGAAATTTTGACAATCTGACGTACATCTTAAAACTTTGACATAACCAGGTGTCTGGTCACCTCTGAACGAGCAAATTCAACTATATTCAAGTATTACAATACAGCAGGAGAAAGGAATTTAGAACACCGGTATCTCCACGAGTGTAAGAAAAAAAAAAAAAGGGGGGGGGGGGCAATTACAGTTTGCATTACAATTCATATACGTTATCCTAATTTCCAACTGAATTTTACGCTCTATGATCAAACCATTTGGCATTCTTAAGCAAGTGATTTACCCCAGATTAGAGATATGTTTTCATAATATTGCCAATTACGAAGCGATGGAGCGTTACTGCAAAAACGCAAACTATGCAATATAAGCAATATATCACCTTTCATCGTTTAAACATAAAAGCTCGCGCATTCACTCACAAACATCACGATCTATCTATCGAGATCTATGAATTAATATAATATATATATATATATATATATATATATATATATATATATATATATATATATATATATATATATATATATATATACGCGCGCGCGCACACACACACACACACACACATATATATATATATATATATATATATATATATATATATATATATATATATATATATATATATGAAGCCAATTCCACAATTTGTTCAACAAACGAAACAAAGATTCGTCATTTATGGACTTGACTTGAAAAAGCGCACTGAGGAGTATTATTAGCAGCAGCACCTTTAGGAGGTCATTCTAACTTTCCTGCTTCATTGATTTTTCGATTCACCTCTCCACTCATTTTATCATAATCTGCGACAATTTCAAGTTCCTCTTCTTACGAAGATTTAGGAAGCTTTCACCATATCATGCCATTTCTCTTCACTATCATTACATTTCCCAAATCTGTCATCCAGATCCCATTCCTATTCCACTATCGTACTCCACACTTATGCTCCTACACCCATCTTTCCCCGATTCTTCTCCTTATTCTAACAACGAGAGCACTCACTGGAAGCCATGGAAACGCGACATCCCTCAGAGTGACAGAGTACTATTCCAAAGAAGACGTACAATCCTGTTCATATAATCTATATAAGCACTGGTGTCATTAAAAATCTTACATGTTGTAACAAAATAGCATTTACCCTCTACAACTATCTGCCTTAATTCTGCAGGATGTTAGGCCCAGTTCTTCCCCAAGACCCCTTCTGAAAGCCCCAGCCCATTGATGAAAAGGAGAGTAAAAGAAAGGCAGCCTTACCTGTTGAGTGCAGCTGCTGCCGAGTCAGGCTGCCGCGTCAGAAGCTGTTGATAGTCGTCTTGGGTAAAGCCCTGCGATGGGAGGTTATTAAGGGAGAGGTCCTCTAAGAGTGTGGGTTGCTGTTGATGTGGGGCACTGCGTACGCCCTCGAGAGGTAGGCACCACACCACCGGCAGGACGCCCAACCATGCCAACGCAGCAGCGCGCAGAAACACCATCACTGCAAAGAATAACATTCGCTCTTAATACGAATGACTGCAATTTATAGCGATGTATCAGTATAAAGTACAGCAAAAGAGTTCTTTCATATGAGTCTCAATATGGAAAAATATGCAACACACAGAAATTCGTGTTTGAAGATTCTTGAAGCACCAACGTCCACTCTCTCCCACTCTCTGGACGTGTATGTACACTGCAATACCCATGTGTGTCTGTGTGCGTGTGTGCATGTGAGGGTCTCGGTGCCTGTGTGTCTGCTTACGCATAATGAAAACCACAATTTAATGCATCTCAACAGAGCAAAGGAGCAGCTAATCTTCATCTCACACACACTTCCCACATCCAAGACAAAAGGTGAAAGGTAAAGGGTGTGAAGGGAGGCACCAAACGCTAAATTCAGAGATAAAGCTACTTACGAAGATTAAAAGCAATTATGCAGAGAGAGATGGAAAGGGAACACCAGCGAGACAAAGACATAATCACGGTATTTATGTTAACGGGACCAACCACGGCGAGTTTGTATATAAATGCGATAACAAAATACAAACATAAAAACTTAATTACATCTCTTTTCATACACATTAATATACTCAGTTGGAGCCATCTTTCTGCCTGATAAGTTCAACATTACTAACATGTAAGTAGTATTTTAAAATAATTTTGCAATAGAACAGAACTCATTGATTCAAATAACGATATCATAAGAAAACGATTTTGATTTATGACAATCAGAAAAGATTTTTCTATATATCTAATCATTCCTGGGAGTCAGATCGTATTCACAATTATAGAAGCAACTGCAGTTAAAATACCTGAAATTTACTAAACTACATCAAGACCTTATCTCGAAAACACGAATAAGGAAAAAACTGTTTAAAGAATTAACAAATGCAAGGTACTTTACTCATCTCTCTCTCTCTCTCTCTCTCTCTCTCTCTCTCTCTCTCTCTCAAATGTTTTTCGTATGGCCACTCAATGCCTTGACTCAATGTCTTGAAAAAATCTCTCCGGAACTCGACCCCTAAGGGGAGCCCACATTTCATCAAGAAAGTAGAGAACCTACAAGCTCGTGGTATGATTAAAGAAAAAATCAACCGAGATCTGGAATACCTTATAAAATATGTCAATTAGACAGATAAACATGCAATTTGTTTTTATTACTTTTCAGAAGTGAGTAATATGTTCATGGCGATAAGAAAACATTACCGTAGAAGCTAAAAAAATGTTTCCGTTCGCGTGAGTGTTATGAGAAATCCATCAATTCTGTCGTACCTAACCGTGAGTAGGTTTTGTTGAAATATATTCTGGCTGTATCAAAACATGACTGGATCACGTCTCCTCAATTACCGACATATAAAATCGCAGAACACTACAAAGGATAACAATACAAAAATACAATATTGGGTTAAACGGCAACAGTGATAACATACTTTTATGGCCAAGAACACTGTCAACATTAAATATAATAATAATAATAATAATAATAATAATAATAATAATAATAATAATAATGCAACAACGTCCCTACGAGAATCTACATGAAACTTCTCCGGGGCTTATATAGCGGGCGTGAGAAGCCGTGAGTTGTTGGGAGTTCATTAATGTTAAGTATGTTATCAAGAAACTTCAAAGCGAGTCACATAAGAGGTAATCTAGTACGGTCAGGTGAGAGGACGGCCATGGGGGATAGCGATTGGATGCGGAGGAGGAGGAGGAGGAGGAGGAGGAGGAGGAGGAGGAGGAGGAGGAGGAGGGAGAAGAAACCGAACCGGGAGGAAAATGAGTAGTGGCAAGCGAAGTGGGAACCTCAGAAAGTAATCTCAGAAGTCAGGCGGTTTCAGAGGACCAATTTCTCCATTCGAAATTTACTTATGATTTTGCTGTTTTTAATATTATTTCTAAACTTGGTGACAGAGAGAGGGTTTACATCACATATATTGTTTCTACAACACGGCGCGCGAAAAATAAGAGACTGAAAACCGTGGTTAATAAACAAAATGAAAACACAGCAGAGCTCCAGTCAAATGTAGTGTAGAGAAGCAGTATTAGGCCCCTACCCAGGCGCACCTAGGCAAAAGGTGATTTGTCGAATTCATGGATAGTACTCCCCTTTTCCATATACATTGATCAGACCCGGATACGACCGGTATAAAGTATTCGTTCCCAAATCGACAGATACTCAATATTTCCCCGTTGCTGGTGTACCCAAATCCACCTGCCACTCCTGAGAAATAATAATGACCTTGCTACAAATCGCCCAGACCGTCTGAAGAATTGAAACTAGTCCTAATTCCTCTTAATTCCTCAAATATTCTCTTCTCTTAAAAAATAATTCATTAATGTTCTCAAATCCTATACAGACATACTGACTCAAATAACCTCTGCCCCTACAAAAATGCTATTCCAAATACCTCTAGTTTTACAGACGACCTGGAAAAACTTCTCCTAAAAAGTACACGGAGGCTGAATCAGTTGGCTCTCAACGAAATCACATCTATCTCAGCCCAAGGCTCCTCTCCAGAAAAAAAGAGGGAAGAGTCCATAGAAAAGGGATCTAATGGATGAGGTAGATGAATCCCATCACACATAAGGGGCTTAAATGGATCTACGGACAATGCTTTCTGTATTATTTAATGGCTCTAAGGACAATGTTTCTATATATATATATTTATCATTGACCGAGATACGGAGAAAGAATGAAACCGGATACAAATATATCATGGAGCCGGAGGAATTTTCTTTATGGAAACAGCATTCGTCTAGCCAGCTGTGACAAAGGTGAGTTTACAATAAAATGGAAAAAAGTCAAACCTGCTCAAAAGTATGACAAAACTTCGAATACTAAGCTGCTCCCTGCAACAGCCGTCCATTTAGATCAGCTCTGTTATACCTAATTGGATAACCCTCCGGAGAGAGAGAGAGAGAGAGAGAGAGAGAGAGAGAGAGAGAGAGAGAGAGAGAGATCATCCAGTCAGGTGGGACCGCTTTCTGACTGAACGGATTAGCAGAAGTGAGGCTTAGGATATTGAGAGAGAGAGAGAGAGAGAGAGAGAGAGAGAGAGAGAAGAGAGAGGAGAGAGAGAGAGAGAGACTGGGAGCCACAACAATGGAGGAGAAATCTAGCGCAAAATGCTCAACGCGGAACGATGAGGCTCAACCATATCTGCGGATCTACGGGACAAAAATGACATGTGCTTCGAAATTTCTTCTCCTCATACTGCAAGTAAAAGCAAGGACGTCTCACTCTCTTACTATTATTGTTTCTCTTTCTCTTTCTCTCATCTGCCGTTGTTCTCTTTCTCTTACGTACCTAACCACACAATATTTCTTTGCCCTCAATCTTATGATCCTCCTGTTCCCCAACTTAGGGATAACAAGACGTCCTGCCATAACAACAGGTCCTGCCTTTAGGAGATGATTCTTCAATGACAACACCAATCGTACGTAACAGTAAAAAAAATGAGAAAAAAAATGAAAAAGAAATCTGGGGAAATGCACGTACAAGCAAGGGAATCCCATTGCGAGTCAATTTACCAGCTGATATTAAACTCCCAGGAGCACTTCAACGTTGCTGCCAACAATGTCTAGTGTGTGAGTGAGCTGGATTTGCTTCCGTCTATCCACTTTGCTCACGTCGATGACAAACAAGCATTATGACGTTCCGTTGGAAGGTCGGAAGACAGCTCGCGAAAGCCAAGTGGCAGTAAATAAGATGGGCGAATAAATCTTTTCTATTGTCGGCTCTCTCTCTCTCTCTTCTTCTTCTTCTTCTTCTTCTTCTTTTTCTTAAGCTTGACACTGTTACTAGCAGGAGTTTATTAGCAACAAGTTTAACAACTTTTAGACAGAAAACTTTAAACTTTTGAAAACGTTTTCAATACGAACGACAAAGCGTACACGCCTTTACAAGGCAACATTTAAACCCGAAAGACAAATAAACTAGACAGAAACAAAAGAAATATCAGTACATAAAACAACAATATGTTCGACGATAAAATAGAACACAGCCAGTCAGTCTCCTCCTGTCACACGTATGAATTTTCCTTCCGCCGGAGATTTACGGAGCAATTTCCGTCTCCCGGCAAAGGAAAATACAGAATGATTTCGGCATATTCCTCCTACCAGCTTCAGCTTCAACTTTGTGCGACAAGAAAGAAGCGGAACAGATTCAAATCAGCCAGATGAAGAATGATAATGCCCGTGCAGAATGATCTCTAGAATGTGACTGTTTCTAAGCAACTGAGAATTCCACCCAAAATGAATGATTTCTTTGATACCACTCAATATTTTCAAGTGAGACTACCAACCAATGATCAATTAAGATACGAAGCTGATCTGTAACTATGTGACAAAGATCTTTTTATTGTGATAAAGAATATATGAAGCCCTCTCATATATAGTCACCTTTCAGGATCTGTAAAATTTATGAATGAATGCATCTGTTTCTTATCATATTGCTATCACAAATAAAAAAAATCCATCAAAATAACAAATATAATAAAATGCCCTTTTTGAAGCAATACCACTAACGTCACAATTATATATATATATATATATATATATATATATATATTATACTATAATATATATATATATACATATATATATAGAATCACTAATATTAAATATAAGATACAGATATATATTTAGATTAATATACATAGATAGATATAATATATATTATATATATATATATAGATTGTATATAGATAATTATATATAATGTATATAATTATATCTATATCTATATATAATATATATATATATATATATATATATATATATATATATATAAATATATATAGATAAGATATATATATATGATATTTTGAAGCAGTTCCAACGATTTCAGACTAATCGGATTCATTTCTTTTAAAACCTATTTGAAGTAATTGCAAAAGCATTTCGGAAAACCTTTTAAAAATGACAATATTATTCATGTCATGAACACATTCTCAACTCATTTCGAAGGATTACAGGACACATTTATAACTATAATTCACAAAATTGCGACCTGTATTTCCAGAGAAATGTCAAATAATAATTTGAAGATAAGAACGGAAAGTCAAAACAATCGAGAAAAACAAGCCCTGACATGTGGGAGGGACTTCAAAAAGGGTCTCCCTTCCATCGGCCTCCACTTCCCGCTTGAGAGGGGAAGGGAGAAGAAGACAAAAATAAATACAAAATGAAGGTAACTCAAATAAAGGATAACTTTGCCAATCCCGCATAAATAATGAAATAAAAGTGAAAAGTAAAATTGGTTCTGAACTAAGTATTTGATAAATTTTATATACATAAACAACCAAACAAAGGCGTTCACAAAAAATGTAAGTCTAGTTTCAAAGACATGAAGACATCGTTTACCTATATAAATAAACAAACGTCTTCATGTATGTTCTCCGTATATGCATGTGAACAAATAAATTTATTATTATAGTTATATTTGTTGTTGTTGTTGTGAAGGTACTGCCCGTTCTTCATTATTATTGAACATGATCGGGAACTTCCTTATCTCTTAATTATTATCACAATTATAATTGTTGTTACTGAAAGGACAGACTGCAGCTGAACACAGCAATTTCTGTAACAATTCTTATTGCAGAAGTTGCTCTTAGCAGAACCAGTTCGGAGTTCTCTCATCACACACACACACACACACACACACACACACACACACACACACACAGCAGCCCAAACAGTTCAATGGCAACAAGCGGAGTTTCCGAAGAAATCAGGTTTATGGATACGACAGGAGAACTGGGATTAAAAGGGATTATCAATCACTAACACAAAAGACCGAAGTCCTCATGACCCGCACCTACGACAGCAGAGAGAGGGGAAAATCAATTTAAGAGCTATTTAGACTCAAATCTTCTTTCAATTCCCTTTTCTCCTTCTAACAATAAAATCATACTTAAAAAGATCCTCTCTCTCTCTCTCTCTCTCTCTCTCTCTCTCTCTCTCTCTCTCTCTCTCCACAAATACATAACCCTGTTTTTGATCTATCAATACAACATAATTAAGCAGCTTCTCCATTACATGTGCTTAAAAGAACCTCCGGTATAATCGAAGCAATTCAAAAGAAAATCTCACCAGCGGCCATTTAGTCATCTACGGCTTCACACAAGCTCAATTATCGGCACTCAAAGAGGCGTTTTAATTAGCCAGCACCAGAGGTAATCCGCAAGACGACCACAGGGCAAGGCGGAGCCCACCTTATTATGGTCGGCTATAATTCAACAGATCCATTATGATTCGCCAACGACACCTCATTATATTCAGGTACTTAATCATCCTTGCTTGCTGTTGTTGTTGTTGTTGTCTAATGACAAATCAGATTAATCACCGCAACTGTTGCGTCCTTGGCGAGGACGGTCACTCTCCTAGCCACTCAGGCATGCAATCAGGACACTCGTGAACGTTCTGGCCAATAACGACTGTACGGTGAGATAAAGGAGTTGTCTAAAAATTACAGTTAAAGTGTAAGCAGCTACAAATATCTTTTAATATCGAATTCATTAACCTTGGTAATAACTTACACCAAAGAGCGTGATATTTGATAAGTGTTTCTGAGAATAGCTAAGAGGTTACTCTCGACTATTTACCGTCGTTGCTAAACCAATGAACCAGGTTCGAATCCTGGCAGAGGCAGGAGTATTGATCATTTACAATTCCTTTTGGTGCAAGTTATTCGCCCGGTATATATATATATATATATATATATATATATATATATATATATATATATATATATATATATATATAAAGAAGGAGAGTAAAGAGAATAAGGTAACTTCTTACTAAAAAATCTTACCACTACAGAAACGTGAAGCAGTTCACAGAACATATGAAGTAAAGCTGATAAAACTGAAAATTCCCAATATCAGTGTCTACGTACTATTGCGAATAAGCTTATCCCATCCTGAGGATTGTTATAATTATTCTGATAACTGGAACGGCTGGATAAAAACTAACGGTTGATCATCCACGAGAGAGAGAGAGAGAGAGAGAGAGAGAGATAATAGAATTAAGCAATGTATACGAATAACAGCATTCGTTAAAATAGTATATTAACTACACTAATAAAAATGGTTAGTATTTCCATTTACAGCTTATTAGTTTTGTCAAATTAATCTCTCATTAAACATCGCTCAACCCATTCTTGTGGTCCTCTTTGACATCCTAGCAGAGAGAGGATTAACATTTCGAAACATTAAACGGAGAAAAAATGGAATGAAGATAAACAGTCTGCCCATCATCAAGCCTCTCTTCTAACTTTCTCCTCCTCCTGAGAATTGAGGGTTAGGCTATGGCCGGAAGAAAAGAACATCGATCTCAAATGCAGTTTGAACAGTAACAACTTCCTGCGAGGAAGCCACCCAACATCCGACCCCCCATCTACCCAACCACTCCACCCCCCTTTCCAAATAAGTACAAAAAAAACACAAACTAATTCTTTTTCTTTTTTTGTTTCTCCTCTTTAACACCGCGAATCAGAGCCAAGAAACGGGTAATTGCGCAATGAAGGTATAGTGGAAATTCCCGTCAGCTCAGCAAGTATTCTGGTACTCACGGCAAAGGCCATTCTTTTTACCCGAAGGCGAATCGAAAATGAGAGACGGATCTACGAAAGGTGCAAACACTTGAATGTGACGATAAGACGTAGGCTAGATTCGAAATCTTTTCTCAGTAACTCAAAGCTGGAAAGTTTAAGTGTTCTTTTACGCTTAGAAAATATCCATTTACCTACAATTGATTATTGTCCGATAAACTACAATATTACTCATTCATAATGATAATGTCCTGGCATCTGTATAAGGACAATTCCTAAGTAACTTCAAGTGGTAGTTTCAATTCTGTCTAAAAAACGGAAGTAAAAACAAATTGTAACGACCAAGGAATTATAGGCAATTTCATATCAACTTTCTCAAAAACAGTTTGAGATTGAGTTCAATTTGTGGATCCAATTTTCAGCTAACTTTATTTGTCTTCGCAGTCAAAATGATGTCCCTTTATAACTCTCTAAAATTGTGAACATTTCTGAGAGTACAGAATGAGGTAACTTCCAGTTACTTGAAGAATAAAATCATCTTCTAATGATTTTATCCTTACGGCAAAAAGAAAAATACAACAAGCAAAAACAGAATAACTGAAATAATAATAACATTATCCAAATACGTCTCATCCAAGACGGCGGGGGGAAGCTCGCGCTGACTCCATTAAGTCAATTCGGGCGGGACCAAATGGCTTCAGAGCGAGAGTGATTTCATTCCATATTCAGTGTGTGGTGCCTACCTCTAATTCCGATGTCCTGAACTTGCACAATTTGCTTCTCAAATTTACAACAAGTATTTATTCTTCTTAAGATAAAGTATGCATTTGACATTGATTAAAATACAATATAAAATAAAACCGTGATTACACCAAGCATAATCTACCTTAAAACTGAAACATCAAAATTTAAAACAAGTAATCATAATGCTGCCTAATATTAAGAGTTTGAATAAAAAACCATACACTAATGATATGACCTTCAATAAAAATACCGGATACTCTTAATACAGCTTAACATTATGAAGTACGTATTATGACATAAAACACCCTCCACCCCCAACCCCCCAACCGAGTGACTATAATATAATACATCACCATGAACGTGAAGATATTAGAAACTCCATTTCAAGGACCACCTGTTGCTGACCAAACGGAATGCCAACATAGCAGAGACTGAGTTTCATAATAATATCAACCTTGCATTATCAGGCGCCCACCACACACACACTGTTAAGGGATTTCTGCTTCTAGTGTGAAAAACCTTACGATTTATATAAAATAGTCCGATAACAAAATGGGGAGAAGGTCTCGCTCCTTCCTGCGACTCTCTACATAAATCATCAAGCTACGAAGAACACATCACAAAAAGGCAAACGCTTAAATATTGTAAACAAGATGCTGAGATCATGGGGAAAAGCCGCAACCCTTAGCAAATGCCCTTTCATTAACTGTCCAAGTCGTTTTTATTCATTCTGCAATAAAATGATTGAAGTCTAAAACACATATAAAAGAATAGAAGAGTGTATACACCTCATTCCACATCAAGATGCTTAATTATTACGGTAATTATCTACAGAAAAAATTAAATATTCCTATCCAGATAAAGAATATCAACTGTTAGGCCTCTGATTATGGTACAAGTAAACTCGATTACAATACGAGAAGGACAAAAGCTTTTCCTTAAAATGTTATTCAGTACATAGTAATCCTGTGTAACCAAATGCTGGACTCTGTGTGATGAAAGTGAGTCTGACACAGGTTTAAATAAATGATAAACAAACAAATATTAAATACATACATACTGAAGTCTGAGGTAATGTAAAAAAAAAAAACATCGAGTGAACAAAACCAAATCACCTTCAAACTCCCAACAAAAACAGAACTAGAGAACAGCAGCTGGAGCTAAATTACAAAAACAGAGAAAACAAGAGACCGAAAGATTTTTATTCCTGGCCCCAAGATTATTTTCATCACCAAATAACGACCACTACAATTTTCTTTTCGCTCTACAATAAGCCAGACTCAATATATACTACGGTGGGCACGCTATTTCTTGGCAGGAGGAGGAGGAGGAGAAGGAGGAGGAGGAAAGTAGGATGAGTTACCTAGAAATTAATTTTAGTCGGCCTTTCCAAAGAAAAGATATTCTTTTGACAATTCAAGGGTTCTTGTGAGGTAAAATAGTGATTTTCAAGGATTTTCAGTAAAAACCAAGTAGGGAAATCTAAAGTTTTACATTAATATGTTACTTGGTGATGTAGTTACTTTTAATAGAATATCGATGAGTCAATCTTAATTTTCATTACAACACTATTTAGTGAAATTTCGAGATTTTCAGTAAAAAATGTTTGAGTGAAATTAAAGGGCTTCCAATAAAGTATCATCAAGTAACCTCTTACGTAGTGATATTTAAAGGGTTTCCATAAACTTTAGCATCCCCTCAAGCCAATTCATCCGGTCGAGTTATTTTGGTGTGGTCTAATCTGGTCTGGAACTGCCGTCAGTATCCATGACGACAGCTTAATTAAGGCGGTTTGCAACGATTCTGTCAATGAGTAGACCTTATTAGATAGTCAAGAGCTGAAGACCTCCAAGTCTTTTACTTGATTCTTTGACTAGGAGCAAACTATCAAGTTCATTCTCAAACTTCATAGCTGAAGAGAGAGAGAGAGAGAGAGAGAGAGAGAGAGAGAGAGAGGATGAGATAGAGAGAGAGAAGAGAAGAGAGAGAGAGAGAGAGAGAGAGAGAGAGAGAGAGAGAGAGAGAGAGGTGATGGACGGGATGTAACATCCATGAGTTTTTTAATATTTCAAAAATCAGGCATTAATCAACCCAAAACACATAATGGAGTGTTAATAAACTTCAGTAGAAATGTCAGTATGTCCTGTTTCATATTTCAACTGAATAAAACTGTTAAAACACAACATTCAGACTGATGGCACCATATTTCTAACCACTCAGTCCTAGTTATGTATCACGGAAATTAAAATGACAAAGAGCATTATCATTTATGAATATTTAATTTTAATTCTCTTATTATGCAGACATCAACTGCGCTTGGTGATTCGTATAACGCCCAATTCCCCAGCAATTTACGGTACCCAAATGTAAAAGGAGAAAAAGGGAACTATGGGAGTAATGATAGAGTAACAAGACTCCATATACGTATGAGAAAGCTCTGTTATTTTTTAAAACAAAATTTAACGGCATCTATCTCGTCTACGACTCCACAATACAACTGAGAGTAAATACGAAAAGGTTTTCCCATAAAGTAGTTAAAATATGGCATAGAGTATCTTTTCTCCCTAAAGCGTCTCAGGGTACGAAGACACGTCAATTTTGTTTCTTTGAAAATCAATCTTACTCAGGTGTTATTTTCTTCGATTCAGCTTGGCATTAATCATCAACAAAAATCCAAAGAATATTGCCCCTTCTTTTTCGCATCAAGTGACGAGCGACTTTTAAAGTTACTTTAACAATTGGGAGAACTTACGCTTCTGAGCCAAGATATCGGAAATGATAATACTGAATAAATCATAGATGCCATTTTCCTCTTCACTGAATGGTGAAGAAGAATATTGTATCTGGAGTTCTTACAGTTGTTGCTTAAAACATTTTCTGTCGATTTGGCCTTTATTATTATCATTTCTCAAAATATTATTCAATATGAGAGAGAGAGAGAGAGAGAGAGAGAGAGAGAGAGAGAGAGAGAGAGAGAGAGAGAGAGAGTTCTATCTCGCAAAAGCTTGAGCAACAGGGACGCACTTGACGTGCATTCGCTGGAGAAACTGGGACATCCAATAGGAAACACAAGACATCGACATCACTCTTCCCTGCGAGCTATACCGGAAACTGATCTTGACAAAACTCCCGGCCGAAATTTGCAAATCGCCTGAGCTTTCATCCATTTGAGAAAGACATTGTCAATTTATTATCGTACAACAACAGCAAGAATGGCTTGATTTATATTACGTAAGTCGTGCGCAATACAATAGAATGGGTGATTTTACATTGCATAAACTGCAAAAAGACTGACCTCGTCATAAATTTATAAGAACGAATTTGTACAGCGAACGAATTAAAATGACTCAATAAGATATACCCAATAAAAACCATTTTATTCATATGACATGCGCAATAAAAGAGAATTGGATTCATGTCACACAGACATAACAGACACATAGAATATCTTTCTACTTTTTATCGTAAAGAAACGTTAAAATTCCTGACATGAGAAGCCCTTTGGAATTGAAATGAAACATGAACAGTCTTAATAAATCACAGGATGTGCAGAGATTGAAACTAATGTTGAATGGGATTTACAAAACGTTGAATTACCAGCCCAATAAGCACTTAAATGCCATGAGTGCGATGGTAAAACAGAAAATATATAATACCCTCTTTTACACTATAGGTCTCAATGACAGTGAAATACAGAAAATAACTTGGATCTGGTCACAGGCTGGATTGGTAACCACCAACAAAAGAAAGTCACTCGTTCGTTGGTACATGAGCTTTAGTTGGAACAGTGGCATGGAGCTTGCATCCTACTCTGTTGAAAACTTGCAACAGAACTTGGGAGCCTGGTGTGAAGACCGAGATGCCACCAGTATGAGTAAATTATAAGCTCTTTTCAATAAAACACTTGAAAGACTTGAGCAATACATCAGAGGAGCGAAAATGATGATGATTAGAATAATACATAATGATCTCATTTGATTCCACAAAGTGATAACTGCTGTTGAACTTGATTCTTGGATTTCTCTATATTGAGAGAGAGAGAGAGAGAGAGAGAGAGAGAGAGAGTTTAATTTGTAAACAGTCCCGTACTTCAGTTGAGGAAATTTAATACTGATATTCTCTTGTCCTGACTGCTACTTCAGGTATACCCCCGTCAGTACATAGGAAGTACGCAGTGAATGAAGATGAATTTATCACTGACATGTTTTCTTGCCAATTCCGGAACTGAGACCATTCAATTATCATGCCTTGATATTTCAAAAGTTTTTTCATGCTGATTTCAGTTAATAAAACAATCTCTTCACTTTGCGACGAACTACACTATGCATACGAACAACTGATATCTTTCTTAGGTAGAAATTTCAGACAAAAAGACAGGACTTCACGCCAGTTTTAACATCTGTCCTAACACTCAATAACCTCACCAGACTACTATCCGTCACGTCACCCACCTTCAAATGAGAGTACACTATTTCTATTTCTATAGTTGCTACATCGGCATCATGTAAAAACAAGATGCTCAGAGGAATAATCTGCTGTCATGGCTATGTCTCGGCTCTAACACAATCTTTACTAACAATTATCCCCTTTCTAGCAAAAAGAATTCGCTTATAATATCATCACAACAGCTTAAACTGCATCATTCCATTCCTCTCTACCATTTGCATTTATTTAATTCATTTATTTTTTCCGTCTAGAAAAAAAGATTCACACGATCTCCCGTCACTCTAACAAATCGGCGTCATTAGTTAACCTGCCAATGAATTCAATATCTTTCTATGTTCTTTTGCTTCATCACCATGAAATTCTTTTGAAAGGGATCATTATTAGACTATGTTTGATAACACAGCGGAAGGAAATTAATTACAAACGTTTTTAAAAATTACTTTTATCTTTTAATCACATGGCTTAAAATCCCATTCGTAAGAATTTCACGTTTTCCTTTCATTAAAAGGATTTTATTTCTCTCCTGAATAACTTTGATATATAAAAAATAAATCTTCCTTTCACCTTCTACAAGAATTAAATCAACATTCCTTTAATAGGAAATGCCGTTAATTTATTTCGTTGGGCTTATGCAATGTCCTGCAGCATCCCGTTAGAAAGACATTTGTCTTACTTGAGTATATTATCCGCAGTAATACATAACTTCCTCTTCAGAAGGATATTCTTTTCTTTTTAACCTCAAGCATCATAGACTTACCTATCGCATTATCAGTTTAATTATTAAAATAGTTTAACCAGGCCACTTAGCATCAATTCTATTAAAAATTTGCCTCATCAGGAAGCATTTAATTATTACCATTTTCATGTTATCCAGAGAAAAATATATGTTAAATATGACCATAATTCCTACTGCATCTGCAACTGGCTGCAATCGCCTTTACAAAACCTGTTTTCTTCCTTTACCTTTACAGAAGAAAAACAAGAATCTTCTTTACGAACCAAAGGGGCGCTCACCCCCTGCCATCTCCTACACAAGAATCATGGCCACCGCTTTCAGACATTTTGCGGTGAACTTTCTAAAACTCCTCCAAAGGGACCTTTAAAGCAAAGCGTTGAATTGCCAGCACATTCGAGCTGCGTTCCGCCAGTATCGGTGTTTCCACTGAGGTATGATAGACACTAAAATTATGGAACGTCTCGCCGAAAGTGAAACCATTTACCGGAATTCTGACCACTGATGAAACCTAATTATAATGAACGATAAATTACACTATCGACCAAACATAAGGGGAGAGAGAGAGAGAGAGAGAGAGAGAGAGAGAGAGAGAGAGATGATACTAAATTATGCATGAATACGAAGTGCCTCGACATTTCCTACCTCACAGCAATAATTAAGCAAAGAACTCAACAATTCGGATGAAAAAGAGCAGCCCAGACTGACAGGCACCACCGACATGCACAGCTGTAAAGGGTCCGTGTGTCCGGACCGTAGGAAGAGAGGTGACAAGCTCGAAGCGATCCAAATCCTAAAGTCCCTAGAGTTCCCCCAAAGGTGTAAAATATCCACAGGAAAAAATCAGTATCAACTTTAAGTTCCCCTGATTCGGAGAAGACCCGAGACTTAAGGGTGACTTTGAAGCAAGAAGTTTGGGGGAGGAAAGTTGCTTTTCTCCTGCCCTCCCTCCGCGCTGTCACATGACTTGCTCGACAAAGCAATCGATGAGCCTCCTTCCTCCCAATGTGTTATTCTCTTCATTCATTCCAAATAAGTACCCTTTTTTAATGTATGTATTATTCTCTTCATTCATTATAAAAAAAAAATAACATTCTTTTAAACAAACACCATCTCGTCTATACTCGAATGCCCTACAAAGATTGAAGCCAACTTCCAACGACTACTTAATATGAATCTCAAACTAGCCGTCGTCCAGCACGGAGCAATCCTCTCTCATCCCAGTTGCCAACACAAGGGACCGAACGTTCTTAGTGTCAGGACTAGACGACTTGACCCTCCCTTATATTACCATCCTTTCTGATGCCATGTTTACACAAAGCAACAAAACAACCGGGATAGTTTATTACAAATTGCAAGAATGATGGTAATACAAATAAGTATTAAAAATCTAAGGTAAAAAAGAAAAAATCAACGACAATAGCGTCTAATGAACATCACTGAGAGAGAGAGAGAGAGAGATTTATTAGCTTAACCGGGTTGAGGTGGAGGGGGAGTGTGGGGGGTAGGGGGGGAGGGGGGGGGGAGGGCGGAGGGGGAGGGGGAGGGGGAGGGGGGAAGGGGGGAGGGGGCTGGATATGAGAGTGAGAGAGGAAGGTTACACCCTGGGAGTGCAATGATGAAAAGGCTGTCTCTCATACGGTGCTTGGAGGATGGTAACACGATGTATGAAACGATGTATGAAACCTGAGGTGACTTACATTTAGTACTGAGGATAAAGGAATAATATAACAAAACAATTTGCATGGAGAGCTTCACTCATTGTATACTAATGAAAAATTCATTGCTCGTCTAGATATAGATTAGCCCTTGGGATAAACATCCAAAATACGAGAAATGTAAAACGAAATTCGGAAAAGCTATTCTCCCTTTAATAAAAATAAAACGCTTTTACTTTCAACAAACAACGATCTTCATTCATAAAACGCAGCTCACTAAAAGCGGGTCCCAACGTCAACAGCGATCCTGACGGATTACAAAAACTATCTGTAAATGTCTTTATAGATTATAGCCACATATACAGATAAAATCACACAAAGCAGTAATCTCACGTAAATGTGTGCACAAAAGAATATGCACGCACGCACACACACACACACACACACACACACACACACACACACACACACACACACACACACACACATATATATATATATATATATATATATATATATATATATATATATATATATATATATATATATATAACACACATACATAACACATTCACACTTTCACGTAAATATACGTACGAGAACTCATCTACAACAATGAATTGGGAGTTAAATGCTGCTCGTCCAATGATATCACTGTTTCGTGCATCAAAACAACGACTCATTCTGATGTTATGGTTCGGAAATGCATCGACAAATCAAACGCTCTGAACACCAACGCTATCGATCTTAGGGAAAAAACAGAGGCAATACGCGAACACTTGCGAGAGAGAGAGAGAGAGAGAGAGAGAGAGAGAGAGAGAGAGAGAGAGAGAGAGAGAGAGAGAGAGAGTCTTTAGAACATAGTAAACAACATGAATGAGAACACTTAACTTTCAGTCATGAGTGCCCGAATGCCAAGGCAGGCGCTGTCGTTTTCTAGCAAGAAATGAATCCCAAACAAAGGGCCTATATTAATATACCTTCTCACTTCTTATGTTATCTTCTTTATTTCGTATATGTAGTGACTGTTCTTTTGCCGGAATAGGGAAGATGGGAAAGACGACGACCTATGACTTGTAATGAAATCAGTTCTTCATCCAGCCAGATGTGCCGTTTCCTGCGGCTCAAGGGAGATCGACAAGAAATCAAATTATCCAGCTGAGAACAACTACAACGACCGGGAATAGGACAAGGAAGAAACCGTATTTTCACTCGACGATAACATAAGCAAAGGTAGTTGGGCTGGGGAATGTACGTCAATCTGAAGACAGAGTTTGCAATTGGCACAAAAATAGGAATAGATCGGTGGGAACAAAATAACTGATGTACCTTAAAAAGTTTCCTCAGCCGGGAAGGAAGAGACGTAGTACTAAATTCCCTTGAAAACTAAGTGGTTTTAGGCACGAAGAAACCGATGCCAAGACAGAATTCCAAAACTTGGCAACTGAGTCAAAGTGACAGGTCTTCGGAATTTCCCTTCAGAGGACAGAACGACAAAATAATATATATATACGTATTATATATGTGTATATATAATATACATGTTTGTGTGCATCAAGTACTATACCATCGTTCAATTGTTAAAACACTGGGAACCCAAAACAAGTTCTTACATTGTGTTCTTAGGCACATGTGAGAAATACATCACAGGCTGAAATATTTGGACAACAGTAATAACCCTATCTATGCCAAATCAGAAATGGAAAGAACTTTAAAAATCGATGTTTCCAAGAGTGCTGAAGTATGAATGGACCATACTGCAAACCTTTTATCGCAAGAGGATGATCTCTGTTATATATTAGGGCTAAAGAGTTTTTTGACACTTGAGCTATCAAAAGAGGCACAATCAACTTCACTGAAGGGAGAGAGAAGGGCCTACTACATACACACTCCCGTTATTGAAAACTCTTCATACTCTGACTGTAAGGGGTCAACGCAGTTCCTATATATATCATCCAGGTCATACACAGTTTTTCTTTCGGATTATTGAAACCTGACTGACATAGCCTCGCAGCTTACTATTTTTAAAATGAACGCCCTAACATGCTGGTTTCCTTCAGTAGGAAAAGAAGAATAACCTTTCTGGTAATGATGTTATTCACATCTGTGCACATAATGCTTCAGCTCTTTATCGCTACTTCCGCTTCATTATGTCAATTCAATAAATATTCGACTTTATTTCTCCCTCTTCCTTTAGTTCCAGTTTGGTACTTAACAAGGTAGATGTTTGGTATCAACAATGGCTATTCAGCAGCTGTTCAATGGAGGCTATTCAGCTGTTCCATACACACGAGCAAAAAGAACGAATAATAAGACAAACTGGAAAATAAGAGGGTTACGGGATGTGGATGCTACAGCCTAATGCGCCAATCCCATACCACATTAGTGTTCTATAGATCATTTTCAACTTTATTATCGGTGGTATGAAGACCTAGAGGTCTTGAGAGGCCATTTCAAATTATACATTTATTTCTAGTTTCCCCAAAATATGCTTGAATCTATCCTTCCACCCTTTGAAATGAGTTAGACTTCCAATATACGTGGAGAGGCAATTTTTCATAGAGAGAGAGAGAGAGAGAGAGAGAGAGAGAGAGAGAATCCCATTACGTTGAAACTTCTAC